>NC_064632.1:307139425-307154425 GCF_023864275.1 Schistocerca cancellata
ATTTCCAGAAGACTTTTGACACTGTACTACACATGCAGCCTGTAGTAAAATTGTGTGCTTAGGGAATATCATCTCAGTTATGTGACCCAATTCATGATTTCCTGTCACAGAGGTCACAGTTTGTAGTAATTTACAGAAAGTCATCGAGCAAAAACAGAAGTGATTTTGTGGCATTCTCCAAGTTAGTGTTATAGGTTCTCTGCTGTTCCTTACCTATATAAAGGGATTAGGAGAGAATATGAGCAGTCAGATTAGGTTGTTTGCAGATGATGTCATTTACCATCTAATAAAGTCTTTGGAAGATCAAAACAAATTGCAAAATGATTTAGAAAAGGCATCTGTGTAAGTGAAAATTGGCAATTGCTCCTAAATAATGGCAGGTATGTCGTCATCCACAAGAGTTCTAAAAGCAACCTATTAAACTTCAGCTCAACAATAAATCGGTCAAATCTAGAGGCTATAAATTCAATTAAATACCTAGGCATTACAATTACAAACAACATTAAACAAAACATACACTGCATTTTATTGGCAGAATACTTAGAGAATGTAACAGATCTACTAAAGAATCTGCCTACACTATGCCTGTCTGTACTCCCTTGGGATCTGACTGGATAGGTTAACGGAGTCCATCGAGAAAGTGTAAATAAGAGCAGCACGTTTTGTATTATCGCAAAATAGGGGAGTGTGTGTCACTGAAATGATACAGGATTTGGGGTGGACATCATTAAAACAAAGGCATTTTTTGTTGCAGCGGAATCTTGTCATGAAATTTCTATCACCAACTTTCTCCTCCAAATGCGAAAATACTTCATTGATGTCGACATGCATTGGCATAAACAATCATCATAATAAAATAACTGAAATCAGAGCTCTCACGGAAAGATATAGGTGTTTGTTCTTTCTGCGTACTGTTCGAGATTGAAACAACAGAATTATTGTGAAGGTGGTTCGATGAACACACTGCCAAGCACTTAAGTGTGATTTTCAGAGTACCCTTGTAGAAGTAGAAATTCTTTATCAACTAGCTGTTTGTTTTTTAGGTAAAACAGAAATGTTAATTCTCACTTAATTCACATAAGCATGAGTGCCACAAAAAGACACCTAAATTACCCAGTATTTTCACTGCAGTTAGTAATTTAGTGCCTTGCCATAGTGGCATTTTTTAAATGTAGCTCACTGTCAATTGCAGCCTCTGCAGATACTGGTACCACAATCTACACTGGATGATGAAAGGAAACAGTCTAATTTATATCATACCAGTTTTTTTGTAAGATCCCTGGCCGCCTCCTTCCTTGTGCAACTTTGCAGTGAATAGTAATTCCAACTATCCCACTCAGATTTCTAGTTGGACAGGACACAAAATCAGTTCTTTTGGCAGTGATGGGATGAAGGAGAAATCTGAACTTCAAAAATGAAGAACTTACAACATGAATTACCAAACCAGCAATTTGATCTTTCAAAAGACTACTGGAAGGTTAGATTCTGGTAATGTTCTTACATGGCATTAACTCCAAATCTGAAGTTTATTGATGTAACACACAAATATAACTACATCATAACTACATCATATAACTACTACATATATTACAGCAGAGGTGTGTGTAAGAGAGTGTAGAAATGGAAGGTGGCTATATCTGAACGTGTAAAATCAGTAACATGACAAAGTGTCATGCCTGTTCAGTGTTATCAGGAGGTAGATATGGTTGCCAAAATTGCAGGATGTAAGGTGGCTGGTTCCACTGGACACACATGATCAGATTCCTTTATGTGCACATTAACCACAGCAGCCTGCCAATGTGAGATCTGAACCTCAGTCACAATGCCAAGTGTATGATTCTTTATTTAAAAAAAAGTTAAGCATAGCAATTTAAAGAACTCTTAGAGCCGAAACAAAGGAGCCTACATTAATATGAACATCTGATCCCAAAGATAGAACAACATAAGAACTACTAACCCGCCCTTCATATCATGAAAGAATGTAAAACTTTTAAGCAAGACACCTTTATGTATTCTTTTTTGTAGCTAAAAATCAGTAATATTTTAAAGATTCAGAGAAGTATATAGTGTGCGAATATGTAATGAGACGTAAGTTAAAGATTTGTGTAATTTGATGTACAAGACTTCGAGGTACAGTGTAAAGCATTAAAATGGCAAGCAAAAATGTAGTTTTGCTGTCTCAATAATGATAATGTCATGGGATCACAAGTATAAATCATTGCACATGCTGTGTGATATAGGTCAGTATTTTTGGTAGACAGCAGCGGTGATGAACAGTACGATACAATTTAAATGATGCACAGTGAGATGTGTATAGGGGATGTAAGATTTAATTCCTGATCTCTCAAACTTCGTAAAAGCCAGAAAGCTGTTGGATGTACAATCATTTGTGTTTATTTTGACTCAGTTTATATGAGACAGTGAACTATTTTTGGTAAAGTTTGAACATTCAGACACCAAAAGTATGTGACTTACTCTTTAACATGCTGTCTTATGTTGAAAATCAAAATTGGTGAACATTTACCTCCCACTGAATGTAGTCTGAAATCCTAGTCAGTTTTGTTACTATTATTATTAATAATACACAACTGTTGAGGACAGTTAATTTCCAGTTGGAATAAACAAATGCTAACAACGCCTCTCAGCATCCCTCAAGCCCAATAATCAATCATAATTGAAAACTGGAAAATTAAGATGCAGTAGGAAAAGGGGCAAGTCTTCCAGACATATACAGGCTATATATTATTGCCTTTTTTTAATCCTGCACGTTTACAACGTGTTTACAACACTGACTTCGGTGTGAAACGAATGAGTATTTTCTCACATATGAAGAGGTGCTGAAAATGCTTTGAACTGAGAGCAGGATTTAAAATCAGCAACCAAAGCAGTTATAGGATTAAGAATAATTCAGACTCAAAGTATTTAAAAAAGCCACAAGATACAATTTGCCACCATATTCTGTCTGGATTGTTTTTGCATAATAAATATTCTGTAACATTTCTAATAATCTTCACGACGCACAATTATTACCACCATCTGATTGTAAGAAATTCTTCTCAATTTCTCCTTTCACTGTCACCATTGGTTATGATGAAGCAAGTTTTATATTAGCACTGAACACCAGCATTATTGTCACAAATCTATCATAACAAAACTGAAAACTTTATAACTCTTTTTATACTTGAAAACTGCCAAGAAAAATCATTTTAGTACCTTATGAGTATGTACCCAGTTTGCTTCAGTTTTGTGCAGTAATAAACCTATACACATACCCCGAAAAAGCAGTTCACCAGACCCCTTATGTTATGTGGTAGAACAGTATCCAATGTGTCTATATCTTTAGAGAATCTATTTATAATCCTTCCGACAGGTGTTATATCAAAAAATGATAATGGTGTCCGCATTATATTTGAAAGCAAACTGTAGTGGATGATATGGGCAGCACTCAGAGCACCAATAAATGTAGTCAATGATGACAGGAGTAAAAAGATTACTGAAACAAGCACACAAAGAACACACACAATGAACAGAATAGACAAACAATTCAAATAAAATAATATTCATAGACTTTTCTTAAGACATAATCACAAATTACAGGAACTTCACAAAATTTTTCACTGAATAGGCATTTAATATCAGAAATGAGTAGGCATTAAACAAATATCAGAAACAAAATAAAGAAGAAAAATTAATATATTTTACTCTTACCTGCTACTGAGATGTCTATCAAGTCCTTACACCAAAAATAAAAATGTATTAAAATATCACACAATACGTAAGATGCTGAACATGTTGCAGACCAGCACTATTCCTAACAAGAATGTAGGTAACAAAATTGCTTCAATGTTACTGCCCAATAGGTGTCCTCCCAATTATTTACCTAAAGTACACACGCACACAGTAGATTTTATCTTACCAAGAATGATCACTGTGAATAAAAATTATAAATGAATTGATTCATTTCATATCTCTGAAAACTCTCCTCCACTATAGTATTTACAGAATTATGTGTAAAAGGAAGATAGTAAATTAAACATGCCCGCATGCCCTCAAATAGATATCCTGTTTCCCAATGAGTAGTTTGTTACGTACCAAGCCAAGCAACCACATTATTACAAAATGTGTATCAAAGAAACTCACAAAACACAAGCAAACACTTAGCCACAAATCTCAATCCTTCTGCAGTGGTGAAGGAGAATAAGGCAACACTTCTATCAATCTTTGGAAATAGCACATTTTATGCCAGCTATTTTTCCTGCAGCTGACTGTGTATCAGAGTTGTTATTTTTGAAAGAAGAATACTTCCAATAAAATTTCCAAGACGTGAGTCACCTTTGAATAAACTAAGAACCATGGTAATAAAAAATCCAGGAGGGGAACGTAGTAACTACATAGGGCGAATCCCTGCTCTATTGACTAAGTTTCAAAGGTTGTTCAGGGATATTTATTATTTTGATATACGTAGCTCAAAGTCTCAAGTGGCTCATTACAGAGTAATGATGTAATCTGGTATTATCAAAGTTTTAAGCCTGTTAAGCTTTAGCTAAAACATGACGGACAAAAAGCAACCCTCAGCTAATAAACATTTGCAACATTAGAAATGACTATCGATCATACTTCAATGCGACATGACAATCACCATATGAAAAAGCCAGTGAATACAAACATTAGCTTTTTCCAGACTACTGTCCATAACACACTTATGGCCAGACATTACTCACAAAAAGCAGCCTTTCTTCACAACACATGTGCTCAGTTTTCAGCTTGGGCTAATGTCAGTTATAAATACTGAATTACTGACAAGGTAAGTTGCTACAGCCAGTATTTGAAATTTATTGCCAAAGGATTACCCTAAACAATACAACACAATGACAACAATGGACAAAGACAGCAGCCCTTTGACAGTAAAATGCACAAAACATTTAGGAAAGACTGACCCCTCACTGTTAACTAGAGAATTTAATGATTACCACGAAAAACTGATGAATCCAGGAGTTAAAATTATTTGCCAGAGTGTTATCCACAACATCCACATCCTTACTAAATCTACTGATTATTCTGCCTGTTGGTGTGGCATCAAAGAAACTCATAGGGCTTTTCAAGATGTTTGTTAGCAGGTGATAATGCATCCTGCCTGCTGCTACTATAGAACCAGCTGCTGTTGATGCTGCTCTACACAGCTGTGTTAATGCTGCAAAATCAATGAGAAAAGCTGTTTACTTCATAATGCTTATTAAATTAGTCAGTTCAGAGCAGAAGTGTATTTTTAATACTGAGTGACACAGCAATTCAAAATTTTGCACATGTAAAGAAATGTAAGGTATAATTCTCTTTAGTCAAATATTTAATAAAAAAGAAATAATTGATTTTCGTATTTTTCACCAATTAATGAACATCCAATTGTTTGTGGTACACTGATGAAGATTTCTGCATATGGAAATGTAGAAACAGTAGACCCAATTACAAGGACATTCTAGGTGAAGCCTTTGGTAAAACCTTTAGCAAAACAGCATTTTTTTGTGTGTGTACAACAATGACTCATCTAGCTTCACATGTAATAATTTAAATGTGTAAGGGTCTACGGGTTGCATGCAGCTGTGCGGTACATTAACATGCGCTCGCCAGCCAACTTGTCTGGAATGCTGACGATTCGTTTGGTCAGTAGATGCGCATCCAGCCGCACTGTGATGGAGAGTATGTGACTGGCCGCTGTCTGCAGTGGGCAGTATTAACTAGCGCGGCCTCGGGCGCGAATATGTCTTTTCTTGGAGCCTTTCGATACGACCGTAACTAGCCGGTGTTAGGACATCAGACACAGTGATGATGAGTGCGAGTAGTGTGCGTGTGTTATAATCCGCCTTCGTTAATAAAACTGTTTAAACTTACTTATCGTGTTCGTGTATTGCCGCACCTCAAGGACCCATCGCTTACAAATCCTGACAAAATATTCGTGTAATCATCATCCGGAGAAACAACACAAACAACCCACTTATAGAAGTGGTGTCAGAATGGGGATAATTATGGAAAATCTACAGTCCAGAAGAGGCGCAGTACAACATGAACTTCAAGCAGCAGCAGCAGCAGCAGCATGAACACCTTCCGACTATGCGCGGACATCCAACGCTGGAATTCAGGTTGGCCTACTCCAGTTTGGCTAGAATATGAAAGGCAGTGATGGATTTTTATTTTACATTTGAGTGACTGACGAAATGTCACAAGCCAGTCAGACTAACGTTGTCGATCTACAAACTGTTATTTGGCAGTTAAAAGCAGAAAGAAGCGAACATAACATTCCGAGAGACTTGTCAAATAATAGTTCATGCAGTTCAGGTACAACAATAAATAATTTCTCATTATTGCCATCAGTACCAGTGTTTAGCAGGAAACCCGAAGATGATGTGAATGCATTTTTTCGCAAACTTGAAGGTGCCTCCCTGTTAGTATCATGGACAGATTCTGATAAGCTAGTAGTTGCCAAATTAAGAATTCAGGGAGCAGCACAAGATTTCATTAGTGCAGAGCCTACTTGCATGAAAACAGAAATTACAATGAGTTTCGAATGATTGTTGTTCAGAGATTTAAACATAAAAATGCAATCAGATTTTACAGATAGCAGCTTCACAGTTTGCGAATGTGCCGAGATGAATCTATCTAGCAGTTTGCCAACAGAATTCAAAACCTCTATGTTCAAACATACGAGTTAGTAAAAGATGAAAATGAAAATCGCATTCAGTTGTTCGAAGCTGAACAGAGATCCTTGGATACATTCATTCGTGGGTTGCACGGAGAGGAAGTAAGCAAAGCTGTTCGATTCGCATGATGTAAAATGTTTCAGGAAGCAGTAGAATCAGCTGTTGGTTTCCTTTAAGCACTAAGACGACCGAATGAGATGCAGAAACAAGAACGCAGAACTTCCAACAGAACAGTACAATGCTAAGATGCAGTAAGCAGGGTCACAAGCGTAAGGATTGTAAAGAGAATCCAATCTGCTATCATTGTGGGACATTTTGAGAGATTGTCGCAACAAGAAGAAAGGCAATGTAAACAACAGACTATCTGCCAGATCTTTAAATGAGTACGGGGACATACGGGCCACCACTCCACCCGCCCCGTAACTGAGACAGTGATTCCTGTTAGTTCCAGCAAAAATCAGACCAAAATTGACTTCGTGATAGGTGCTGCATATCGTGGGAGAAACATCAACCTACTTACTGACACACGAGTCAGACCTTATTAATGTAGTGTTGCACAGATAAACAGGATAAATTGAAGCCGCCGCTATTAAAAGTGCGAGGGTTAAATGGAGGAAAGCTACGTAACCATGGAGAAGTTGACGCAGAATTAGTTCTTGGCCAAGGCCAAGATGAAGAGGATGATGAGGATAAAGATAAACACACAGCAAGGGTGCAAGTAGTTTCAAATAACTAAACACGTTATGACAGTGTACTTGGATTTGATTTTTTGTCCGCTAACGAGGCAGAGATATTTGTCGCAGAAAGGAAGATCGGACTAAGCTGCAGTAACTACAATCTAGGAAATCATTCTTCAGATCGTACTCAAAGGAGCAGCAATACTGATGTCATGGGAATGGATCGCCCAAACGATGCATCAATTCAAACTGTCTGAGTCCATGTACAAACTGATCAGTCTCAGCCAATTCCCAAGGGAGCAGGAAAGACAATCTACATTGAAGTTAAGTCACCCCGACGCAAGGAAGGAACTTTGTTATTAATTGAGCGATCTGAGAAAAGTGAGTTACTGCATACAATGCATTGTTATGTTGCTAGAAGTGTAGGTGTCGCTACAATGGTGAGACAGAATGTCGCAAAAGTCCTGGTTACAATAACGAATATGAGCAATGAGGATGTTGTTTTACCAAGAGGAACAAAAGTTGCTGAAGTGTCAAACGTAAGTAAAAGTGACATAATACAGATTCCAGACAAGGTAACAAATGCCCAGTTATAAACACAGATTTTTGTAACAGTACCGCAAAATTGCAATGAGGGGACAAAGTTAATAATGAACTGAAGCGCAAGTTTTGGAAAAAGATAGAACATTTGACAGTTAATGAACAGAAGATTTTAGTGCCTGTTTTGTTGGAATATGCAGATTTATTCCGAGAACGTGCACAGAAACCTTACCGAATACCATTTAATCAAAGAAAGTAGGTAAAAGACATGATTAAAGAACAATTAGAGGCTGGAATTATAAAACCAAGAGATCCTTCAGACCCACCATTGTGTTCACCTGTTGTAATTGTAAAGAAGAAATCATTTCCTGGAGAACCACAGTTCCGTTTTTGTGTTGATTACCGATCTTTGAATGTTGTGACCACACCCAACATTTACCCCTTACCAAATTTAGAGGAAACCTTGGATTACTTGAGCAGATGTCGAATTTTTTCAGTATGTGATTTAACAAGTGATTATCACCAGTTAACAGTGCATCCAGATGATCCAGCGAAAACTTTATTTGTAACAGCAACAGGAGTATGCAAGTATCTTCGTATGCCGTTTGGACTTTGTAATGCTCCAGGTACATTTCAACGCCTGATGGATTCAGTTTTACGAGGGCCCCCCAACACAGGCATTTGTTTGCCTTGATGATGTAATAATTTTTGGTGAAAACATGAAGCAGCATACTTGGAGACTACAAGCTGTTTTTGAGTGTATAAGAAGTGCAAACCTGTCTTTATCAATAGATAAATGTCATTTTGCACAACGTAAAGTTAACTATCTTGGTCATGTTATAACCAGTGAAGGTGTTCAACCTGATCCAAAATTAATTGAAGATGTAAAGAATTTTCCTGAACCGCATAATTTGAAAGAACTACAATCATTCTTGGGCTTGTCAAATTTCTACAGACGATTTATAGCCGGTTATGCGAATATAGCACGTCCAATGACACAGCTACTGTAGAAAGGAGTCACATTTAATTGGTCAATAGAATTCAAAAAGGCAACGGAAGAACTTAAAACTGCTCTAACCACAGCCCCAGTGTTAGGCTATCTGGATTTCAGTAAACCTTTTATTCTTTTAACAGATGCATCCAATTTTGCCGTAGGTGCAATCTTGTCTCAAGAAGTTGATGGTCATGAGTATGCAATCTCATTTGCTTCCAGACAATTAAATAAAGCAGAATGTAATTATACTACTACTGAGAAGGAGCTCTGTGCTTTGGTGTAATACGTAACAGATGTTTCTTAATGGAAGAGAATTTACAGTTATTACAGATCATGCCGCACTTAAATGGTTATTGAGCTTAAAGGATCCAAGTCCAGATTGACAAGATGGGCATTACGACTGAGTGAGTACCAATTTAAGGTTATTCACAACATGTGAATGCTGATGCAATGAGTCGAAAAGTCAATGTTTGTGTTACAATGAGTTGAGAAGAAGAGTTAAAGACAGCTCAGGAAGAAGATCCACAATGCAAATTATGGAAAAATGATTCACGTTTTGTCAAAATAGACGGACTATTGTACAAAATAACTAGTAAAGGAAACCGCCTAGTTATTCCAGAAAGTATGAAAGAGCAAATCATGAGAGAGCAACACAATTCTTTATTATCAGGACATTGCGGTAGAAAAGCATACAAATATTAAAATAGCTCAAATGTTTTGGTGGCCGAGCTGCAAAGCTGACGTTTTCGAGTTTGTTTCACGATGCAATTCCTGTAACAGACAGAATAATGTAGGAAAAAGTAGAGCACCATTGTAAGAACTGCCAGAAACAAGTGAATCATTTGAACGAGTAGGACTAGATATCATAGGACCATTGCCTAAGACGGCAGATGAAAACAAATATATATTCACAATGTTAGATCATTTCTCTAGATACCTTCTCATGATACCAATACCTGATTAGAGCACTGAGACTATAGCTAAAGCTTTTGTGAAAGAAAGGATTCTTTAAGTTTGGATCACCATTAAGTATAATTAGTGATCAAGGAATGAATTTTATGAGTGAGTTACTTAAACAGCCTTGTAAGCTCATGCAAATAACTCAGTTAAGGATTACACCAGCACACCGTGAAGGAAATGGAAGAGTCGAGCAAGTCCACAGAACAATTATTAAAATGATTAGCCATTATGTGAGCAAACATGACAACTGGGATGTCTCTTTACCGTACTAAGTAAGTTGTTACAATGCCAAAATGCACAGCTCAACTGACCAAAGTCCATATGAGATAGTCTATGAAAGAAGAATGCATTCACCCCTGGACTTTGCACGATCGACTGCCGGAATCACCAATGAACACATAAGGGATCCAGCAAGCAAGCTAAAGGGAGCATGGAGGGGAGTGAAACAGTGGAATCACCAATCCTTTCTTCAGCAAGCAAGACAACACGACCGGCAAGCAGCAGTGCCACAGTATCGAGTTGGGGATCTTGAGTATCTGAGTAACATGGTGTTAAAGAAGAGTCAAGTCAAAAAATTTAAGAACTTTTGTGAAGGACCATATCCAATCTTGGAGGTGTTGTCACCAGTCACTCTTAAGCTCGAACTGCCCTTTCGTTCGATTGTCATTCACGTGAATCGTGTAAAGCTATTTCTGGGTAGATTTCCTGTAGTATCGCAAGACGACGAGGACCAACTGAGAGGCAGACCTGCTGTTCTCAAATACAGCAAGCGAGAATCACGAGGCGCAGTCCAGACTCCAAGGCCGAGGCATCGCCACGTTCCGAGCGATCCTGTTCCAAACACCCCTACAATCTGCGTAAATGTGTGAAGTGTGCGAGTGTGCAATGTGTGTGTTTATTTCAGCCATGTGCTTATGTGAATGTGTTGTGAGAATTTAGTATTGAAGCTATTGCACGAGTGCACAAGTGATACTGAACCTTTTACTCCACAGGTTACCACAAGAAACTCATTTATTTTATGTTCATTGTTAACTCTAATATTTAGAACTAATTAACCATGTTCATTTTTATTCTAATGCTTGCTATGACAGATTATTCTACTAATGCTGCAGTAATAGTACCACAGAGTACAGGTGTTTTGTTTGAACCACGATCAGACACGGTAGTTTCAACAAGTAATACAAAACTTGTCCTCAAGTACAATATGAGTAAAATCCAGCAACAGTTCAAGTCTATAAAGAGGCAAATTGATCCAATTCATTGTGTTAAGGGTAACGATACAATTTTGGAAATGGGAACATCTTGATATAATAACTGGATCACACCCAAACTACAGGTAGAGTCTACATTGGCTAATTATGAACAAGAGAATTACTGTTTTTTAAAGCTTTTGCCACACAAAACTTTAATTAGGCATAATCGTGCCTGATTTGATTTTGGAGGGAGTATCCTTCATACTGTATTTGGTACTTTAACTAGTCGAGATCTACTGGAAGTTAAAGGCAAAATATTAGCTGTTGAACAACAGTCCAGTACAGATTCAACTAACTTCTCTAATGAAATAATTGTATTAAAGAATATGCAAAGAACCATTACTAACCACACAGTTTTCATTGAAAAGATCGTAAAGCAATTTATCTCACATTTCCATGTAATTTGTAATGAAATGAACGCAAATATCCAAGAACTATTCCAAGGATTAAATGCTGTGAGTGCACGCTTAAACACACTTTTGTTAAGGATTACTGATAGTTCATCAAATGCTAGAATTGATGCCCTTAACTTAAGAACAGTCTTAGAAAGTAGTTCAAATGATTGAGCAGTGTACAGCTACATCCAGAACAATTTTTACAGATCCTACTATCAATTGAACGAAAGCTAGATGCAACATATACTATGATTTACCCTGTTAAACTCTCACAATTTATATGCTTACTACAAGTTAACCATCACACACTCTTTAATGATTGAAGATGAATTAACTGCCATTGTTTCTATTCCCATTGCTAGATCAAATCATAATTTTGAAATGTATATAATTACCCTGTGAAATGGAGACGGGCAGGTATCTATGTAAAGTATGTACTGAATGATTATCTACTGATCAGCAAGGATCGAAGATATTTTGTGCCCCTAAATGAAAATGATTTGCATATGTGTAAATATAGTCATAAGTTAATTTGCCCTGAATTGGCAGTATTCTTGGACAGTAGAGTATACAGCTGAGAGAAAGAATTGTTTACGAATCAACCCCTAAGAGACGATTGCCCTAGAATTTTAATGCCTCTTTATCATCCATTTCTTAAATGATGTTCTGAAGGTATAATTTTCTCATTTAACTCCACCCTCGATGTCACATTTACATGTAATAACTATGATACAACTGAGCTACCCTTTACACTAAAACTGAACAATAGTGGATTATTCTTGAATGCCACACATTGTGATATATCATGTGAACTATTTGATATGCCTAGTGTGTTGCCAACTACATTTCATGCAACTGGACATTTGCCATTAATGAGAATGTTACCTGTTTGTTACAATGATGCATACATATTAACTTATGAAAAGCATTCCTTATCAAGTTTTGTTGAAGACAATAATTTAATTAAGTCCTTTGATTCCTCCAGTAATATTAATGCATACTCGATTGTCAGTATTGTGTTTTTATTGCTTTTATTAATTTGTCTTTTGTCAACAGCATTTGTCATGTATGAAATTGTCATCTTGAAGGCACGCTTCTCTGTATCGAACGTTACTGTGTCTGCAAATGAAATACATGTTGCAATGCCTTCTGATGCCACAAATGGCAAAATAGATTCATAATGCTCAGGAGGTAGTTTTGAACTTTTTGCTCTTTTTCTCTGGGTAGAGTGATGTAAGGGTCTATGGGTTGCACACAGCCGTGCAGTACGTTAACGCACGCTCGCCAGCCGACCCATCTGCAATGCTGATGATTCGCTTGGTCAGTAGACACGGGTCCAGCCGCACTGGGACGGAGAGTACGCAACTGGCTGCCATCCGTAGTGGGCAGTATTAACTAGCGCAGCCTTGGGTGCGAATATGTCTCTTTTCTTAGCTCACCATGGAGCCTTTCGATATGACGGTAATTAGCTGGTGTTAGGATTTCAGACACAGTGATGATGGGTGCGCATAGTGTGCATGTTTTATAATCCACCTTTGTTAATAAAACTGTTTAATGTTACTTCTCGTGTTCGCGTACTGCCGCACCTCACCTCAAGGACCCACCGCTTACAAATCCTGACAAAATATTTGTGTAATCATCATCCGGGGCAACAACACAAACAATGCCCTTATAAATGCTATTTAGAGAGCAAAGGCACACTATAAAATACTCTCATATGAAGCGTTCTCAGTATTTGGCACTTCATAGCTTATTTTAGTACCATCTACATACTTTTGTAACAGTGAAAAACTTCTGTCTCCAGTTTGAATGATTGAGAGCATCATTCTTGTAATTAAGGCAACAAAATAGTTTCTGCACAAAACCCCATATGTGAAAGTTCCTAACAAGCTTTTTATCTACCTTCTGTCCTAAAAATTTAAAATGCTTGAAATATTGATTACTTTATCATTCATGCTAATTAAATATCACCATAATGAAGAATCACATTACACAACTTCGAACAAATGAGTCTGTCCTGCTGGTATGAGAAAGAAATTTACGATCACGAACCAAATTAAGTGCTGTGTGTGAAGTTTGTTTTAGTCTAGCTAGATAGTGGGTTAAATGTAGTCAATTCAAAGCAAATTATCTGAAAGTTCAATTAAATATATTTTGCATTTAGAGGCATCCTTCATTGCAATGAACTGAAGCCAAGGATTACGGCTTTTTTTTTATTTATCTTCACACCCCTAATGTCTTTTATGACTCACGAGTCAATACAGCTGAAGTTAAGACTTGATATAGCTGAAGTAAATTCACTATTTGCTTGGCAACAGCAACCAATGTGTTAAATATTAGATGACTACACATCTTGCAGGGCTCTGTTGAGGGAACTGAACATTCACTTCTCAACATATTTATTCTTTAAATGTATTTGTTGCTAAAAATAAAATACAATTTCAGGAGAGATGCGATTTTCACAACAATAATGTTTGATGTAATTTTACAAGCAAAGACCAAAAATCAATGGTTCTGGCATATGTACATCAATACTCTGCAAGTCACCCTACAATGTGTGGTGGAGGGTACTTCTGGTACCGTTAACTAGTTCCTGACACACCCCCACCCCCCCCCCCTCCCCCCCACCAACTGCTCTCCCTGTTTCACTTACACATAGGAAGAATGATTGTTGGTGGGCCTCTGTATTATTTCTAATCTCTCAAATTTTCTCTCCATGGTCATTTCACCAGATGTGTGGGAGGACATAACATACTATTGGACTCTCCTGGAAAGTAATCTCTCTAAATTTCAATACTAAACCTCTCCGTGATGCAGAACACCTCCCTTGTAGCACCTTCCACTGGAGTTTGTTGAGCATCTCTGTAATGCTCTCTCGCTGACAAAACAATACTTTGACTAAACATGCTGCTCTTCACTGGATATTTTCTATCTCATCTATCTGGTAAGGATCAAAGACAGATGAATAATACTTAAGAATTGGTCAAAGAAGCACCTCGTAAGCCACTTCCTTCGTGGATTAGATACATTTCCTAAAGATTCTTCCCATGAATCATATGCTGGCTTTGGCTTTTTCTACTATTTGTTTTACGTGGTCATTCCATTGAAGGTCCCTCTGAATAGTCAGTCTCAGGTATTTTGTGGTAGATACTATTCCCAGCAAATTTTCATCAATAGCATGCTCGTGCAGTAGTGGATTTCTTTTCCTATGTGTGCAAAATATGTAACATTTATTTATGTTCAGAAACTGCACCATGGCATTATTTTCTTACAGGCAACAGCATTGTTTGCCAGATTCCCACGATTTCTACTAGATCATTTATTAGCATTATGAGATATTTTTCTAGATCAATAAATAAATCAAATGTACATGTGAAATACATTAATTGTTATTGGTAAACTGTTGTGTATAACTTTTATCCTCTTCACGAAGTACGAGTAGTATGCAAAGTTTAATGATAATTGTTAAGAAAGGGACTATAAAACCAC
>NC_064632.1:307156925-307356925 GCF_023864275.1 Schistocerca cancellata
CTCCTTACCCTCTCCCTTAAAACCCACATCCTTTCGTCTTTCCCTCTCCTTCCCTCTTTCCTGATGAGGCAACAGTTTGTTGCGAAAGCTTGAATTTTGTGTGTATGTTTGTGTTCGTTTGTGTGTCTGTCGACCTGCCAGCGCTTTTGTTTGGTAAATCACATCATCTTTGTTTTTATCCCCACATACACCGACACAAGCAGACAAAGGCCTTTACAAATGTCTGTGTGTGTGTGTGTGTGTGTGTGTGTGTGTGTGTGTGTGTGTGTGTGTGTGTGTACACGAGCGAGCAAGTGTATACCTGTCTTTTTTCCCCCTAAGGTAAGTCTTTCCGCTCCTGGGATTGCAATGACTCCTTACCCTCTCCCTCAAAACCCACATCCTTTCGTCTTTCCCTCTACTTCCCTCTTTCCAGGCGAAGCAACCGTTTGTTGCGAAAGCTTGAATTTTGTGTGTATGTTTGTGTGTCTATCGACGTGCCAGCACTTTCGTTTGGTAAGTCACATCATCTTTACAAGATTCAAGTATACAAATGAGTTATTACGTATAGAACATCAATATTTCAGATAAAGCTACGTGAAGCATAAACCTGATAAATATCAAATGTTCCTTCACAACTAAAAATGAGCTTAATCCTGTTTCTTCCTATTATAAAATTGAGTCTTAGCACTCTCTCTCACCTACGCAAAGAGCATAATTTTTTCCCCACCTTCCCGAAGATAAATAATGATTAAGTTCTTCATCAATCATGGGTGCTTAGAATTGATAATCTGAGAAATGAAAGAACTATTCTTGTTAAAGCCAGTATCAGAACTTAAGCAATATACACGAGCTTTATTTACGATTAAATAGATAATGACTGGTTCATACAGTTGAGAATGAAATAGAACAGAAAAGCAATAGTCTTAACTGCATTTGTGTGTGATCCACATCACCATATCGGGTTCCTGGAAATTCAGCTGTATTATTAAATAACATGTACTTGACGATTCCCAATCAGGTGCTTGCAATTTTCCTGTTTTGTATAAACTATGATTATCAAATATAGAGCTGTTATGGAATTATATTTTTACACATTCCTATGACTTGATTAAACGAACAGTCATATGTATGTCTGAAAAAGGAATTATGTAACTAAAACTAACAAAATATTGTACAAAAACAAAAAATACACACAGCTGTTTGGAACACACAAAAACATTCTTAGGTAACCTACGAGAGAGCTGTTTGGAACACACAAAAATATTCTTAGGTAACTTATGAGAGAGTGCAAGTATGTGAGAGACAGAACTTCCATCAAGGTAGCTGACTAGGTGACAGTACGACTTTCTCTGCAGAAGGAACCCAAGTTCTGAAATCTAGTGTTATAAATTTCCACTTTCAGTGTTTCTATCGGCAGTATTAGAATATTAGAAATGTTGGAAATGTTAGAAATGTTAGAAATGTTGCCTCCTGAAAAGTATGTACTGGCCATCCATGCTGTGTCTAAATTTTCACAGTTCTCTCAACTAAATATGAAATTGTGCATTTTACCTCAATAATTTCTGTGTGTTACATGCAACCTTACTCAAATATATATGGATTATTGTAATTATACAATGCTGATCAACATATGCACACAGGAAAGAGCAATACTGAAAATTTCCTTCACAGGGCAGAAATGGAGGCAACTTTTAGGTTAACACCAAATACTGCAAAATGTAAAAAGAATCACGCACAATCCTTAAGACCCTAAAACAGTTTGTTGTTATTATTTCAGTAAAAAACTTACCTTGCCCAAAACCCAGTGCTCCGTATACGCCTAAGTAGAGATCCCTCTTCGCTGTATCTGAAGTGTTAGCAACATAATCAGCATCATTTGACCAGACAGATAGCCAGATGTTAGTACCGATTGAAAATGCTTGAAATACAAAGTTAAATAATATTGTGGCCAATGAGAGAAATATGCCCACAGATTTCAGGTAATGTGAGTAAACTGCCCATTTCACCTGGAAAGATATAATTTATTTTACACATTACACAGTAAGAGAGATAAGAGTCAAAGAAATAAATTATTATTAACTAATTACACCTGCATGACAGTATCATTGTTGACAATGGATACAAACTGAAGTATCATTGTTAGCACTGAACAAAACAGCACAAACAGAACACTAAGCAATATTACAATAACACAAGTTCCAGGAGGGAAACAATAGGAATGAAGAATGGCAACCACTCGGCTGAAAATAACTGATGACTGGTGCGTAGAATCATATAACAGTACCGAGACGTTGTGGTCTCTCTGGTTACTGCTCTTTTTCTAGTTTTAGAGACACACACATGATCAATCTTACTCATCTGCCCTTGGGTGTGGTGAGATTAGCTGATCAGCATATGGTGTTCAGTGTGACAGGAGTGGTCCAAGAGTAAATGTGTACAGCAACTAGGACAGGCAATATGTATGGGAGCAAGATGAGTGTTGGAACACAAGGGAAAGACAAGGAGATGGGCAGAGGTGGCTCTCAGAGGCGAGACAGAAGAGGATAGGGGGGACTTAACTACAATATTTGAGCATGGCAGGTGCAGTGTGAATATTATCAGGCAAGGGAATGTGAGGACGAAAATACAGCCATGAGAGGGAGACTACCCGAGGTTTAAACCCTTTCCAATCCAACGGCAAGTCATGCCCGAAATTGTGAATTTTGTTTTCCACTTCATTCAACATGATTTTTCATAGCTCTCACATGTTTCGTTCTCGAATCTGACTGTACTAATCATCAGAGCTGGATAGTACTGCCATTCAAGAAAGCCTGTGTTAACTATATCTAACTGTAGCAGTTGTGTTGTGAGAAAAGTTTTAATTATCACATTAAGTTAGTAGGTGCGAAATGGCTGGTTCTTCACACACGGTACTTTAAGAGGAACAGATTGCAGAGCTTTAGAGTAATGTGTAAGTGAAAACAAAAGTGACAATGATTCATTTATGAACAGTCCAATTGAAATGATGATAAAAATACACACTGAAGTTTTGTATTGTAATGCTTATGCAAATACACTTTAATGAAAGCACACCATTTGTTTTAATACCTACCCTAAAAAAATTGACAGTCAGTGGCCTCATTCTGTGACATGCTCACTGACTGTGTGGTGGCAATTGAAATAAGAATGCATGAAGGCACCCTCTGTCTTCATTACAGAGTGCAAAGAGCTAAACGAGTGGGGCTTCCAAGAACAAAGAATATGAAACTTCTGGCAGATTGAAACTATGTACCAGAGTGGGACACTAAATTAGAACCTATGCCTACTGCAGGCAAATACTCCACCGACTGAGCTATTCAAGCAACTTATGAACTGCCCTTGCAGCTTTGTTTTGACAGTACCTCTATCTTACTTTCCAAACTTCACAATAATTTCTCCTGCAAACCTTGAAGGCTTAGTACACTATGAAGAAAGGAAATTTCAGAGACTAGGAGATTGCTTTCAGAATGAGTTTTCACTCTGTAGCAGATACAATCACTTTAAACTTTCTGGCAGATTAAAACTACATGCTAGACTAGGACTCTCACCCAGTACCTTTGTCTTTTAAACACAAATGCTCTACAGACTCTGCTATCCTAGCGCAACTCAAAAATCGCCCTCACAGAATTTGTGATGTTTGGGAAGTGTGACAGTAGGCTGGAAAGTAAAGAACACATGTTTGTAGAATGTGACCTAAATGACCTTAAAAACATAGCAGGTGGCATGTGTAAGGTAACTTCCCCCTCTATGTGCATGGGCAGTTTGAATGTGTTGCATGCACCCAGTGGCTTTACAGTACTGAAAGTACTGGGATGCATTCTACTTCTCTGTGAAGATGAGTTAAAAAGCATACCATTATGGACTTTCAACTGCTGAAAAAGTCACTCCTAGTGAGATTCATCAACATTTAAAGGCTCTTCATGGTGGTGGTGGTGCTGTCAATAGGCCTACTGTAAACCGGTGAGTAGAAAATTTTGCCATAGCAGGTCTGCAAAATCCATAATTGTTCATGAAACACACACTGAACGTCTGATCACTGCCACAGATGATATACATTGCAAACTCATCAACAATCTGAATCAAAATGACCAATAAACCACTCTGAAGCATTTTGTAAACCATACTGGAATATCCAAGGAACATGTCAGTTTTATTATTGAAAAATTAGGATACCATAAAATCATTGAACAATGGATGGAACCAGCATCAATTGCAATGTTGTAAGCAACTTTTGCTGCGCTACTGTGAGAAAGGAGACAACTTTCTTTTGAATACTGCGATGGGAGATGAGTCACAGGTCCATCATTACAACCAGAAGAGAAAAGACAGAGCACTGAATATCAATGTCCATCTCCTCCTCTGGCAAAAAGGTTCGAAACACAAATATCCACAAAAAAAATTCTTTTGATTGTGTTTTGAGATGCTCACCGAGTTTATGAGTCCGATTATCTGGTACAGCTCAGTACCTGGAGACTCTGAAACATCTCTGACATCCAGTTCATGATGTTAAGAGGCAGACTAGTGCCAATAATCTTGCAACATAACAATAATCGTCCACCCACCTCGCACGCAACTGAAGAGGCTCTGCAAAAACTAAAGTTCGAACCTACTCCACACCCTCCTTACCCTCTTGATCTTAAGCCTTGGAATTTTTATTTTTCTCCTGTATTCAAGACAGACCTCAAGGGTAATCATTACACCTCACATGATGAGATAAAGGCAATTGTCAAGTCCTGGATTTGATGAAAGTCAGAAGTAGTGTTCAGTGACAGAATGAAAAAACTTGTTACACAACGGATGAAACGTGTTCGTCTGAACCGTAACTACAGTGTGTGTCCAAAGAGTCAATGATAACCACTGGACTCCAATTCTCGAAGGAAAGTCAGGTACTAAAATCTAGGAGGATAAACCACTTTCGTGTAGACAACCAAGTACACATGTAGTAACGCAAGGGTTGCCTGCTGACACCAAAAGTCCTGAGCAGTCCTGTATACAACTATAAAGGGGGAGATGTGGCAGGATGGCTAGTTACAGTTTAAAAACCGTTGGTCAACCTCGTGCAGCTGATGCGAAGATAGCAGAGAATGGTAGATTCCTGCCGGGAGAGGTGGAAGGAAGAACTTTGTGTGGTGGAAGACTTTTAATCGCACAAAGTTTATTAGATTGGGGGGGGGAGGTGGAGGAAGGGGGGGGGGTGCGATGAGATGGCTGGAGCCACAGCTATGAAGAGAGGAAGGGGGGGGGGGGCGAGATTGTGGTTCATCGATGATTAAAAAAGCACGGGACAGTGCAGTATGGCCGATATGGAGACAGCAGAGGATGGTACATTCCTGCCGGGACAGGCAGAGGGGGAGAACAACATTTGGTGGAAGTCTCCTCGATTGCATGAAATTTATTAGACATTCCTCTGAAGAACTGGCCCACAATTGAACAAAAAGGGATTTGACAAATGTGGTAAACAGCCCCTTGAGGGGGGGGGGGGGCAATGCACGGAGCAGAAGGGGTTATGTAGCCACTATCCCAACCAGACTGACTGCTAGTTCCTTCACCAAAGGGACAAAGTAAATATTCCAGACTTCAACAAATCCTAATCATCCAATCCAGACTGTACACCAGCTAGGTTCCTTCCAGAATATGACAATACAATAGCTTCATAATAAACAATCGTATACAACTGTTTGCTCAACGAAAGATCTGTACCCGAAGACTGGAAAGCTGCGCATGTCACACCATTATTAAAGAAAGATAGCAGGAGTAATTCACTACATTACAGGCCCATATTATTAACATCGATATGCAGCAGGATTTTGGAACATATATTGTATTCTAATGTCACGAATTACCTCAAAGAGAACTGTGTATTAACACACATTCAACACGATTTAGAAAACATCATTCTTGTGAGACACAACTACCTCTTTACCTGCATGAAGTACTGAGTGCTACTGGCAAGGGATGCTTATGGAATATCGCCTCAGTTATGTGACTGGATTCATGATCTCCTGTCACAGGGGTCGCAGTTCACAGAAACTGATGAAAAGTCATTGAGTAAAACAGATGTGATTTCTGTCATTCCCCAAGGTAGAGTTACAGGCCCGTTGGTGTTCTTTCTCTATATAAATGATTTATGAGACAATCTGAACAGCTGTCTTAGGTCGTTTTCAGATGACCCTGTCGTTTATCTACTAGTAAAGTCATCAGACGACCAATTGCAAAACAATTTAGAAAATGTATCTGTATAGTGCAAAAATTGGCAATTGACCCTAAATAACGAAAAGTGTCAGGTCATCCATGTGAGTGCTAAAAGGAATCCATTAACTTCTGTTACATGATAAATAAGTCAAAGCCAAAGGCCATAAATTCAACTAAATACCCAGGAATTACAACTATGAACAACTTAAATTGAAAGAAACACACAGAAAATGTTATGGGGAAGGCTAATCAAAGAATGCATTTTATTAGCTGTACACTTAGAAAATGTAAGAGATCTACTCGAGAGACTGCCTGCACTATGCTTGCCCATCCTCTGTATGGTCTGGTATCCTTACCAGATAGAGCTGGTGGAATATATTGAGAAAGTTCGAAGAAGGGCAGTACATTTTGTATTATCGCGAAATAGGGCAGAGTGTGTCACTGAAATGATGTAGGATTTGGGGTGACATAATTAAAACAAAGGCATTTTTCGTTGTGGTGGAATCTTCTCATGAAATTTCAATCACCAATTTCCTCCTTCAAATGCAAAAAACAGTTTGTTGACACCGACCTACAAAGGGAGAAAGGGTCATCATCATAAAATAGGGGAAATCAGAGCTCTCACGGAGAGATACAGGTGTTCGTTTTTTCCACACGCTGTATGAGATTGGAAAAATAGAGAATTATTGTGAAAGTAGTTCGATGAATCTTCTGCCAGGCACTTAAATGTGATTTGCAGACTACCCATGTAGATGTAAATGTAGATGTAGAGAGGATACTCCAGTGATTGGGAACCCAAAGGAAATAATCTAAATGAGCAGCAGTGTCAAAATGGCAAGAAGATGGTGGATCACTAAGATCAAGAGGTGGCAGGGGAAACACTGAGCAATAAGCTGAAGGCCAATCATTGAATCCACGTATAACAAAACATATAAGAGTCGAGGGACATGAAATGGAAGCAGTGGTTGGGAAGGGAGTGAGACAGGGTTGTAGCCTCTCCCCGATGCTATTCAATCTGTATATTGAGCAAGCAGTAAAGGAAACAAAAGAAAAGTTTGGAGTAGGTATTAAAATCCATGGAGAAGAAATAAAAACTTTGAGGTTCGCCTATGACATTGTAATTCTGTCAGAGACAGCAAAGGACTTGCAAGAGTAGTTGAATGGAATGGACAGTGTCTTGAAAGGAGGGTATAAGATGAACATCAACAAAAGCACAACGAGGATAATGGAACGTAGTCGAGTTAAGTCAGGTGATGCTGAGGGAATTGGATTAGGAAATCAGACACTTAAAGTAGTAAAAGAGTTTTGCTATTTGGGCAGCAAAATAACTGATGATGGTCGAAGTAGAGAGGATATAGAAAGTAGACTGGCAATGGCAAGGAAAGCGTTTCTGAAGAAGAGAAATTTGTTAACATCGAGTATTGATTTAAGTGTCAGGAAGTCATTTCTGGAAGTATTTGTATGGAGTGTAGCCCTGTATGGAATTGAAACATGGATGATAAATAGTTTAGAGAAGAAGAGAATAGAAGCTTTTGAAATGTGGTGCAACAGAAGAATGCTGACGATTAGATGGGTAGATTGCATAACTAATGAGGAGGTATTGAATAGAATTGGGGAGAAGGGGAGTTTGTGGCACAACTTGACTAGAAGAAGGGATCGGTTGGTAGGACATGTTCTGAGGCAGCAAGGGATCACCAATTTAGTACTGGAGGGCACAGTGGAGGGTAAAAATCGTAGAGGGAGACCAAGAAATGAATACACTAAGCAGATTCAGAAGGATGTAGGCTGCAGTAGGTACTGGGAGATGATGAAGCTTGCACAGGATAGAGTAGCATGGAGAGCTGCATCAAACCAGTCTCAGGACTGAAGACAACAACAACAACAACAACAACAACAACAACAACATAACTAAACTTTGGTGAGGGAAGACCATTTAATAAAGCAGATGGTCCTATAGATGACCATCAGTTCCACAGTAAACACCCCCAACACGTTAGGCTTGTGATGGTGTTCCGTGCCAACAGAAGACATGAAGGCATATCCTACGTGACTGATAGATTTACAGCCATTGGTACAAGAAACAACAGCATCCTAAAACTCCAGGAAAAGTGGTCAGAACACACAATGGATCCCAGAAGAGATCCATCCTAATCCGACACCAAGGAACTAACCAAGAGGTAGTAGTTGGGAGACAATGTGGGAAAGAGGACGAGGAGGATGAGAACTTAGACGAGAGAAGCGAGGTGGAGCTCAACAGGTAAACCCATGGGACGACACGCAGCAGGTGTGTAACATTCCAATGCCACAAAAAGAACAGAATACAAGGGGGTGAGCAAGGGAAGAGTGGATAGTGAGAGCACATAAAACAGGAGCTGGGATGGCTGAACGTAAAGCAGAGGGATCCCAACGTCAACCAGAAGACTACTGACAGGGCTAGTTCGAAAGGCACTGTTGACTAAATGATATCACAATGGTGGACGAAGTCCAACAGGAGCAGTGTGGAGAGGCAGCTTATCCATGAACTTGACAACCACACTCCAGAGGAGATAGAACTAATGCCCAACGAAGGCAGAGAAAAGTGTAACAATCCGTGCCGCAAGAAGTGTGGGCAAGGAAGTGAAGGACACTGAGTTTACGAAAACAGCCAACCTTCAGAAGGCAGTTACAGCACAACCAAGTAAGCTTGTTGTCAAAAAGAAAACCCAAGATATGGGACTGGGGTCAACAATCAGGTGTTGGGAGTCAAGACACAGTTACAGATCAGGATGGACCATAGTACGGTGACAGAAATGCACCACACTCGACTTAAGAGTAGAGACATCACTGACGGAAAGTAAGTGTGATGTAATGGTACCAAGCTGTGTTACAGGCCTTACAGAGATCAAATAAATCTGTGGCAGGATGGTGGTGTGGAGAAAATTGGTGCCGAACTGCAGTTTCCAATTGAAGTAAATGATCATTTGGAGACCATCCCTACCAAAAGTCTCATTGATAAGGAGACAAAAGGTCCCAAGACCTAAGGAACCAACTGAGCCAATGACCGAGCCACTACCTGTTTAAACAACTTGCAAGGGATATCAGTCAGAATGGCTGGTAACTATCAAGGGATGATGGATCTTGCTGATCTGAAGAACAGGAACCATCAATACTGTCTCTCCATTGAGAGAGGGGAAAGTGCCCTGGAGTGTCGTGGAGGACCACCAAGGCATTGAAGCAGTTTGTTACAAATGGAGTCAGGGCCAGGGGCTGAATTGTCAGAAGAAGAGAGGCCAGACAAAGGTGCCATTCAGTGTAAGGACCATTGTAGGATTTTGCCTGGCAAGGGTAACACACAAGTGGTAAGCTTCAGCCTGCTGTTTCTGGAGGACAAACATGGCTAGAGGCTGACACTGATACAATGTCACAAAACGGGTTGTGAGGTGTTCCACAAAAACTTGCTGATCCATACGAAGGCTACCTGGAAGGGCAAGGCCCGGAATGGAAGACTGTCGCTGACAATCTTGAAGGGTGTGGAGTGTAGCAAACATCCACGACGTAGGGAGGATATGAAGTGTTCCCAACACACCCACTTGCTCTGTTTTATTTAATAACAGGATTTGGCACGAAGACATTTGAAGGTAAGATGACCAGTGAAGGATGGGTGTTTACTTGTGATGAGTCGGGAAACAATAATTACATGATCATTCCTGTAAGTGCAAATTAGATGCGACACATGAAAATTTCACCTAAGTAAGAACAGTCCTTGCATTATTTAGCTGGAGTAACTCTGAAACAAATTAAGCAGAAGCAAGTGTTATGTTGTGTACCATTTTCAGCAAGTGAACAGTCAATCTGAATGAGTTCGTGGAGTAACCCATCTCAAAATTTACACAACTGGCAGTTTTGAATGTGTATCAGAAGCAGCTTTAATCATCACTCGAATAGAAAAAGTTTCCTGTATCAATAAAAAACACATTTTGGACTTAAAGTACTTTAAGTGCTTCCAATACTGGAGATACATGTAAATCAGCCTAAGAAACTCTCTCACAGTATTCAGTCTTGTCACATAGAAAATTGTATACATATTTTTGACAAGGCACTATATATTATTTTGAGGAAATATAACAGTATAGGTACGAGAAATGTGGTGATATTTTAAGCAGCAGCCACAAGCCAGTTAATTTACTTCCTATATTATTGGCTAATTAAGTTAAATTGGTAATTACGTAAGTATGAAAGTGTTATAATCTGCAACAATAAGAAGAAATATTAAAGACAACAACAAAAAGAAAAAGATTAACGTGAAAACTAGAGTATGAATGTGTGTTTCATATGGTCTGCAGTTCCCAATAACTCCTTCAAACAAATTGAAAGGGTAGCGTATATAATAGTACTGTCTCTAGAGCATATATTACAAGGGGGCAGTGAGAAAGTTTTTATTCAAAGGCCGTACACACTTTAATCGGTATGCTAAATAGGTCCAATTGGCGTGAGCACTAAGGCAATCATCCCACCGACACACCAGATGAAGGTATCCATTTGGTAAAACAATGTGTCCTGTTGCGTGAGCAAGTCCATAACAGCCCGTTATGCATCCTCATCAAACAGTTATCATTGACACTTTAAGCCCCGTTTTAAGAGACCAAAGGCATGATAACTGCTTGGGTGAGAGATCAAGCAAACAGCTATCCTGCTTGTTTTTTGTTTGGAATTCAGCACCCAGGGAATCCAGTGGCTGCAGGCCTGATGGAAGCTGAACTCCTGTCAGATAATGTTGCAAGCTTATGTCGAGATCCTTTGCTAGTACACTAACAGTTATGCACTGGTCCACCCTATCAGCACTGTCAGCCACTCACTTCTTGTTGTCTGTAATGGATGAGACTGGCCTCCCAGATTGACCAGCATCTTGTGTCGAATCACAACGAGCACCGATTTTGGTACAACATTCTACGGCAATGGTTTTCAACAGATATGGTGCCTCATACACATTCTTCATTGTGTGATGAATGTCTACCACTGTTTGTCCTTCAGCAAGAAGGAAAAGAGTGACAGCACATTCATCCTGCTTGGACACATTTGGTAGTAACATCGCCATAGTTCATGTGTCCACATTTACTGCACGCACACTGGAAAGACGGATGCCCAACATTAATCCCCTGTTCACAATTCAGTGCTTACTTACCTTGTTACGCTGCATATATGCTACAGCAAAGGTCTTAACTGGAAACTTTTTGATTGCCCATTATACTTATCAAAAAAGTAACTGCAAGGATGTTTCACCCTTATTAAGATGAAAATAAAATGCCACAATTTCAGCACTGGACTTCTAAAGCAAGTAAAATGATGAATTTCTTATTTCCCTTAGAAATAAGTAAACAATTCAAAACCACAGTTCACTGTATACTTTACCCAACAGGGTATCGCACTGTACACACAAGCCTGTACAGTTCTTGATAAATGAGAGTTTAACAGTTCTGTGAGTACTGTTGCTATAATCACTTGGATCCAAAATGGCAGCCGCTGCCAAGGTGGTGGTACTTTGTTTATTCAGGTCCTTGCTACTTGCTGCACTTCAGAGACCTCTAATAGCTACCATACAAACCATCAACTTCACTGGCACCTAGGTGAACTTTAGTTTAAATGTTTAACTGTTTAACTCAAAATTCACCCAAACTGTCACCATTCATTTAGAACATATTGTTTTGCAAAATCAGATTACTTTTTTTAAAAAAACATCTTTTGTTTCAGCTAAAAAGGCAAGGCTGTACCATCATCTATAGCACCATGCCAAGCAAAGCACTGTGGTGGTATTCTCATCAACTTCAGACTGGTGACAGCATTACCTTTTTTTTTTATTAAACTATCATCAATATTAGGGAAAATTTTAAAAATTGTGAAAACTGACTTACACTTCCTGTTTCTGCTTTCTCAATTTCTATAAGCTTCTCCCCAGGCTGCACTGATTTAACAAGTACATTATTCTTCTCAACACTATTGGCTCTTTTAAGGCTATTACTCTTCTCAGTGCTACTCTCTATTGAGTTTTGCCTGCAATTAATTAAATTACATAAAGTCCAGAATTTTCCAAACTGAATCATTCTTAAATACTGTACACAATCATATTTTAATGCTCATTACTGATTACTTCACACACAACTGATATAATTCACAACACAGAACAGTTCAGATTAATCACACTGAGTATCCGATAAACTTTTTTAACTGATTAACAAGCATACCAATGCAACATATTAACAAGTAATTTAGAGTCTATTTTCATGATGGTCAAGGCTCTGATTTGAATAATATGCATGTAGGAAGTTGTTTTGAGTGTGGAAGTTCAGTATTTCTGCTTTATAATTTCTGAGTCAACATTATTCCCTGTCTATGTAATTCTCAAAGGGGAAATTTATAAAATAAATATTATGTCTTGAATATTTCATTAGAAGTAAGTAAAAATTCACGGTAACAGATTTGAAAAATCGGCAACAGCTCAGCTCTTACATTTACTCAAAGACAGCAGATGCT
The DNA here is from genome assembly GCF_023864275.1 of Schistocerca cancellata. Lineage (NCBI taxonomy): Eukaryota > Metazoa > Arthropoda > Insecta > Orthoptera > Acrididae > Schistocerca > Schistocerca cancellata. The sequence goes on from NC_064632.1 coordinate 307,169,625, forward strand.
GAAATTTCAGTATGGATGTAGGAACCATTTCTTCCTGGGGGTGTGTGCGCGCAAAGAAAGTCTGCCTCATAATTTGTTACAACCACTGCCAGTGCAGAAAAAGGAAGATGCGTGGGGACAAAAAAAAAAAAAAAAAAAAAATCACACAGAAATTTTCTCCAATTTCCAATTGCGAGGTGCGAGGTCTGAATGAGCAGCAAGAATGTCCAGGAAAGCAATGAACTACTGTATTTAATTTAAGCCGCACCTGAAAAATGAGACTCTAAATTCAAGGGGAGAGAAAAGTTTTAGGCCGCACCTCCAAATCGAAACAAAGTTGGTCCATTATAATATGAGAGACAATTTAGGTCAAATGACTGACGATACAGCTACAGTAGTTTGGTTCAAGTCTTAAGCTTAGCAGTTAAGCTTTACCAGGTAGCCATTGCTACAAGTCAGGCGCTCCATCCGTATTTATGTGGGTACCCTTCCTTTTTCACATGCTTCGTCTGGTTTGAATTGATTGCTTATTTTTCTTTGATCTGATAAGTGCCGTTCTCTTTGTTATAGGTGTTTACGTCACACTAAGCTGAAAATGCATTACTGTACTGTGTCATGCATTGTTTGTCGCATTCTGATAATGAGTGCTTGCCGCATGGCTTTCTTTCATGCATGATACCGCTGCTTACAATTTAAAATAAAAAAATTAAAAAAAAAGGAGAGAGAGAGAGAGAGAGAGAGAGAGAGAGAGAGAGAAGGGGGGGGGGGGTCTCATTAGCGAAGCGAAGGCGAGAGACTGCTATTTGTTGTTACTTAGACTGCTGCTTTCTTTGATAATGATCAACAAGAACCAAATAATAGACTGTGTATGATAGAAGATGTTCTGAACGAGAGTTTAGTGAAAATTTTTCTCCATTTTAAAATCTTTGCAGACGCCTCTTTAGTACATTACATTCTGCACAGAAATTAGACATCTTAGATTTAAAAATCTAATCAATTGCCGTGCTTCATTTCCGACTGTATCACTGTTAGGCATAAGAATAATACGAATATAAACATGACACGATACGTGTATTCTTCCGCGTTTGCTGTTGTCTCACTCTAGTTTCGTAGTTTATTATGCAGACAAGATTTAAATGAGATAGCAGCAAACACAAAAGAATACATGAGAAAATGTTTATATTCGTATTATTCTTATGGTGAAGAGAATACTGCATGTGATTCACAATTCATAAAAGTTCCTATTAGCAACCATCTCTTCTCACAGGTAGGAAAAAATTCAGAACATAGAGTTTCCCATATTGACAAACATCCCAAACAGTCTTGCCAGTCGGATTTTCATAGTACATTGAAATGCTGCTACATTCGAAGATGAACAATATGAATTTATTTACTTTTTTGGATAATGTATGAAAATGCAGTGGTCGAAAGTCAGGGCACTACATACACTACTGGCCATTAAAATTGCTACACCAAGAAGATGACGTGCTACAGATGCGAAATTTAACCAACAGGAAGAAGATGCTTGTGATATGCAAATGATTAGCTTTTCAGAGCATTCACACAAGGTTGGCATCGGTGGCGACACCTACAACGTGTGACATAAGGAAAGTTTCCAATCGATTTCTCATACACAAACTGCAGTTGACCGGTGTTGCCTGGTGAAATGTTGTTGTAATGCCTCGTGTAAGGAGGAGAAATGCGTACCATCACGTTTCCGACTTTGATAAAGGTCGGATTGTAGCTCATCGTGATTGCACGACCGGATGTTGCAGGTCCTGTACGGACCTTTCTGGATACAGAAAAAGTTCGACTGCTGCCCTGGCCAGCACATTCTCCAGATCTCTCACCCATTGCAAACATCTGGTCAATGGTGGCCGAGCAACTGGCTGATCACAATATGTCGGTCACTACTCTTTACGAACTGTGGTATCGTGTTTAAGCTGCATGGGCAGCTGTACCTGTACACTCCATCCAAGCTCTGTTTGACTCAATGCCCAGGCGTATCAAGGCTGTTATTATGGCCTGAGGTGGTTGTTCTGGCTACTGATTTCTCAGGATCTACGCACCCAAATAGCGTGAAAATGTAATCACATGTCAGTTGTAGTATAATTTATTTGTCCAATGAATACCCATTCATAATCTGCATTTCTTCTTGGTGTAGAAATTTAAATGGGCAGTAGTGTGTATTCGATTGCAGAAGTTAGTTGTGGCGGCACCTACCAACATTTTTCAGAACTTCTGCTTACTTTGCACTTGACTCTAAGCCGCAGGCAGTTTTTCGGATTTCAAAAACTGGAAAAAAGTGCAGCTTCAATCGAGTAAATACGCTAATACTTCCAGTAAAAGTAAGAGATAAGATGCAACTTATGCAAAGGGGAAATCGTTTTCATCAGAAGGGATGGACTGCACCACTGAATTGGAGTGGGGAGGATACCAAGCAGTTTGCAACATATTCCATATCTTTGAGACAATAGGTTAAGTATAATTTTTAAGTACATTTTGGACTGCATAGGATAAGAAACAACCATTATTTTAAGAGAATGAAATTATTAAAGTACCAATGGGTGGTTGTTTGAGATTACATCAGCCACTGAAACAAGTTAATAAATGGGGACAGCATCCAGCTGTTAATATGGTTTCAGGAGTGTCTGGAGGGACCATCCTGAATGAAGATGCTTGGGTCTGGATGGTCCCAACAAGTTTAAGTACACAAACTACATATACAAATGGAAAATATACACAGTTGTGAAGAATTGAGTGGAAGAGTGATAAAAGTTGTATTTCATAATGGTGGGAAGAAAATGGGGCTTAGATATCAATAGACACATCTTAGTTATGTACTCTCTCGGCATGTCTACCTCTCAGAATCAAATTGTTATTCACTGAAGGCTGTTTGATTGCAAATGTAGGATAATTTATTTTGGCAGTTGAAGAGGATGCTACTTCTCCAATAAGCTGGACCTCCAGAGCATATTACATTTTAAGTCGTGTGGAGCAACAATACTCCCATCGTTAAATACACTTAATTGTGCCATGCCTTTATAAAAATAGTATGACTTGTTTTATTAATCCATTCATAGATTGTTTTACTGTGATAATGCTTAAAATTTCCAGTTTTAATTTCCATTGTGAAACCCTCCCTCCCTTTTCTGCACTGCATGGCTACTGTTTTTAAATAAATTGTGGAAAAAATTGACTTTTTCTTTTGTAAATGTCTTTATTAACATCATGAAAAGTAATATCTTCAGAATCATGGGAATATATTGTGTTTTTTTTCAGATTCTGTGTGAAAGTATAGATCTCTTTACACTGTAGGACTACTGGGGTTAAGTTACAGACACTCAAGTCATTGAGGTGCGATCCAGCTGAAGATTTTCATCAGGTCATGCTCTTCATGCAAATGAGCACTACCTCCCAAATTAAATCTAGCTTTGCTTCAGAACATTAAGTATTATTGAAAACAAAAATATACTGAATTTAGTTTCACTGCTTCTTAGAACATGTTTCCAAAACACTCGATTTTCATGAACTTTTAGATATAAGGAAGTTTAGTGAGTTAAGTGGAAAGCCATAATGTTCATCATCTTTTGGGGAAATATGGGTCTATCTTGTTCTTCCTTTTATAGCTGTCACTGTGGAGTGGGGAATCTCTCTCCTGCCCTCTGGATAACACTGGATAACACAAATATTGGTGGCTGAGAAGAATACATTGCAGTGCAAGTGCATTTTCATACTTTATTAACTGATGAATTAATATTCAGGACATGTAATGCTTTGTACGAAGCAAATCTATGGTTACATTCGCAATTCATAATGGGATTTCAACAGGAGATGCACTGCAGCACCATCTTTGCACTTTTATCAAAGAAATCTTTTGATTACATGCTGTGACCAGGTACAAACCACTCACTCGATTAACCCTTTTTCTTCTGTGGGTGTGTGTACACATCTTGCTATGCCATTCCTCCAGGTCTCCAGGTGCTGTTGACAGGCATGTCTGCACCATTTGGGTTTTCGTACAGGGCTATGGATGTCGGTATGCATCCTGAGCTGCCGACCTCTCACTGCTGTGGACGAGTTACTTCCATATCTCCGTGAATAAAAGAGTTTTGAGTATTTCTCAGAAAACATATATACCTCATTGCATGTTATTTGCAACAAAACCTCTTTTTGGTATCTTAGATTGTTTATGAGGTATGACGATAGTCATGAGCAAGACTCACGATGCACAAGGCCAAGATTGGGGGCATCATACACGACTATCCTTTGCATATAAAACCTGATAACTCAAGAACGAAATGATTTATCATTCTGCTCCCAATTTTAAATGAAATTTCAATACCTTACCTTTATTTCACTCACTGGAATGTTTGAGCTAACATCAGCCACAGATAATGTTTATACACTGGATACACTAAAATTTTGTACAATGTTTTACTTAATTTGATGCAGTGCAGTATGTATGATGGATAACGAAAACAAATTCAGTTCTTTTTAGAGTGAAGATATTGGACTGTAAGTCGTGCAAAACTAAATTTTTTTTTGCTAATAGTTCTCGAAAATCTGACAGTAGGTATTTCACATTGACCAGAACAGTGTCTCTCAGCATAAATACCAGCATTTGATGAGCAACACGACCATAACAAAAGCTGCCTCAGAATAGAATGCAGAGCGCATATCTGTAGTAGCGAAAGGGTTAATTGGATCATCTTCCTTTACTACCAAGTCCCAGAATAATGATGCTAACACTAGAATTTCAACTTTGTCCTAGCAGAATGGCCAGCGTTGATGCAGTGATCTGCCGCAGCCTATTTATCAGGACACCGAAGGTACTTCTGGCCCATACATTCAAATGAAATCAGCTGTGTCAGAGTACTGCATTGCACTGGCTACTCTATACCATGTGGCAATGTTGAAGATCTACTGCCTACTTCTTCGTTCTAGTGCTTGGTAGTGATGGAAGCAGTGGAAATTTGTTTAGTGGACTATTCATTTACTAGAGATATTGTTTCCAATCTGGACAAAGCACAGAATTCAGCACTTTCTTGGATAAACTCACAAAGGCATCAACAATGAAAAGGTGTCCAACCACTGATACATTTCATGCAAACATCTTTCCCATCAAACAACACTGCTGGCCCTTGTGTATTCTGTAGCAGTAAGTGGAACTGCACAACCCTCATGTTTGAATCAATGGGTACGACTGTTGTAGCTCACTCTTAAGATGGCCAAAAGAGTACATGGCCAAAATATAAGTTGAAGAGATCGAGTTTCTACAGCTGCTTGCACACAGGGAAAAATAATGCCCAGTTTAATAATGTCCAGTTTAATAATGTCCAGTTTAATAATGTCCAGATTCTATGAGAGGGCTCAAACATTTGAGCTTTGTGTTATGAAGAACCTAAGCAAGCAAATTAACATTTTCATGAAATTATTAACATAAAAAAGAAAATAAAGAAAAAAGCAATACAGACCACTGTAAGCAAGTAAACAGAGGAAATTCAAATAGTCTGCAATAGGACAAATTGAAAAAGAACCCTAAATGAGAAAGGTTCTTTACTCTCCACTAACAGCTGTATCACAATTACTTATTTTGCTCATTTTGCATTTGCCTCATCTCCACACAGGATACTTCCTAAAGATTCAGAAAGTGGTGGTGTCAAAGGTAATACATTCACAAGTTTGTGAGCCTTGCTCCAGATGTTCCTTTTCTTCGACCATGAAGCATAAATATGGAACAACCTACGTCTCGAATATCATTTAAAACCATTTTTGGTGAACAAATTTTTTCCCCTACTGGAATGACACAATACATGAATTACAATTTAAGAATTGCTGTTTTGGGTATGTTTATTCAGATATTTAGCAAAAAAAAAACAAAAAATAATAATAATAATAATAATAATAATAATAATTTGTTATATTAAACAAAAATGATAGGGGTATAAAAATCTGTACCTGTATACTGATCCTGACACTGAAAGTGAATTTTTATCACCAATTGAGCCACTATCACTGTGACTTTCTGAAACTCGTGACCTTGCTCGCTTCAATTTTTGTGATAGTTCTTCAGCACCAATTGTAGTCTCCAACTGTTGTTTGATCTCTTCAAGCTCTATGAAGGAAGAAAGGAAATCGTGGAGTCCCCAAGTATCTGTATTAAAGGACTATGAACAAGAAATAGAAGTATCCACTCATTGCATATTTCTGTTACTGAGCAGTAGACAGGCACACAAGAGAGAGAGAGTGTGTAGATCAGTATTTGTAAACATATGACCCACTTATGGTTCTCAATGAGCCAATTCACATAGGCCAGCATTTTATATTTTGTACCTCACCTCCATCGCCTTCATCTGTGGCAGCCTCCTGAAGATGCTGCACAAGGAACTCTGCAAATGCACCCTTCTTTTCAAGCAACTCCTTATAAGCACCAATTTCAGTAACTTCACCATCTTTAAGAACTACAATGAGGTCTACCTCTGGCAGGAATGTTATACTGTGTGTCACCAGCACTCGTGTCTGCAAAACAAAGTCCATTTTAACGTTGATGCTAAACATGAAAATAGCTACATTCCTCTTAACCCAACCTATAAAGAAAAAGTTGTTCACTAGACACTCTACAATTTTACATTTCATGTAATATTACTAATCACTTCAGTATCAGGAAATGCAGGTGAAACAAATGATAACCTGAATATTTCATAGTAAATTAGGAAATATTATTAGTGCTAATTTGCCCATTATTGGATTAGTGAAGAACAGTGTGATGGGAAGTATTTATTAACGATACTATCGTATTCTAAGGATTAGAGGTAGCAGGAGCCAAATATGTTCAAACAGCAACTTCTCACAATTATCACTAACCTACATACCAACTGTTCACTCTATTCACTATAATGCATCTCAGTATAGATTCGATGTGCCTGTCTGCCACTCAATGCCTTCTCTGATTAGTAAGACATGATTTATCCTTTTTCATAACATTGTTATTCCAGCCCAAATTTTCCACTGTTTCCTTTTTGTAAATTATTAGTTTTAAATATTGGGAAGTTTATTTCCTCTGTGAACATGCATAATCACTGAGGCACTTTAACATAGAAACAATATGGCTACAACAATGTCAGTGTATTAGCACACCTAAAATTGATAGTGACCCAGAAACAAATGAATATCAATCCAAAGTTACACACTGTCTTCAGACTTTTTTTTTAACATCTACTCACATCACTGGGAAGGTCTTTACATCAGCTGATTAATTAGTGTAAGAAATTCATCACCAGGAAGATCACAATGAAACTTACCTTCTTTTTCAGTAATCCTGTTGGTCCAATAACATTTTCAAAGATGTGCTTTCCAACATGACTATCAACAGCACTGAGAGGATCATCTAGAAAATATATATCAGCATTGCTATAAACTGCTCTAGCCAAACTGACTCTCTGTTTCTGACCACCACTCAAATTTATACCCTGAAAGAATAAGAGAACATTTCTCAACTGGAACAAACAGCTGTGAATCAAATACATACAGAGAAAGAAATTTTGACTTATTCTGAAGTATACAATATGCAACACTAATCTCAAGCCAGATAAAGTAAGTACTGTAATACTTCAAAACCTGCCTCAGTTCTTGACTTTCTATGTGCGCACTACATGTGGAGCCCTATTATCCTGGGGTCTGAGTGACCTGCCTTTCTTTTTTTTTAACCCTCCCCAACCTATGCCCTCTCCTCTAAAGGAAGGAATTGTTAGTTCTAAAACACCAAATAATGTTCACACATAATACTCTTATATGAGTGGTATCAGTATTCAGAAACATTTCACATCTAAGTACTGGTCAGCACTTCTGTCTCATATTTATTAGTTTTCTCAATAGATTTTTTCCTTCAATGATGCATATATGTCCTTTTACTATTTCTGTCTTTTTTTTCCTTTTAGTTACTCGAGAAGATTGATGCTTTTGTTAACAGATAATGTCTTGTTCCATCTTTTATCAGTTTGTATCAGCGTGCATGATGAATTCTTTAGACTTACAGTTTACTTTAAGCAAGGCTCGCATTCAAAAGATACCGACTGCTAAATGTAGAAATTAAAAGAACATCACAGCTTGGGAACAAGATAGTGAATGACTTATTTTCAGTAACAAAAACTTGATCATTTGATGTAAAAGAAACTAGCAAAATTTTAAGACCAAGAGTAACTGAAAGATTAGTGTGACATTGCACCTGAAGAGCAGAATACATTGAATATGACTGGCCCGCATTCTGAGATATTATCGTACTTTATATTTGCTTTCTGTAATAATTTAGTGAAAGGTAGAAAATTACTTTTAGGAAGTGATTATCACTGTCTACAGCTTTGCAGGAACACCGTTCCTTTTTATCGATTTTCAGTAAAGACTAAAAAATGACACCTGCAGAATCCAACAAACTGACCCACTGGAAAGTGTTTGGAAAGTTATGTGGAATTAAAAAATTTGTAATGAGGGTGTCTGGAACCTACTACAGCCTTAAAAGTCATATATTCCTGTTACATGCTTTAACATGTAGTGGGAAAGCTCTAACAGAATTCAAATAATTTGGCAGTAAAGGCGACCACACCTAATAGCAAAAGTGTTGGGTAATCTACGTAGAGACATAAAACAGAAGGAAAATTTGCTAGCTTTCAAAATACATCCTTACTCCCAGCTAGAGAAAGGATTTATTCTTAAAGATAGCAAGATTACCTTCTCTTTCATGGGTGCCTGTTAACAACAAAATGCTTCCACTGTTCAGCAGGTGGTCTCTTTTATCCTTTACTTACTAAAATATAATGTACAAGGACTCCAAGGAAGAGTGGTTGGCCAAAGGAAATCTTGCATCCAGGAAGGAAGTAGTGAACAAAGAATGAACAGGATATGATTACAATTCAAGATTTTTCCCCCCTTCAAAGCCTTAAGTTTTGTTGGTATGATCAGAGATAAACCAACATTAACTACTCAGAAAATTATGAACTTGCAAGAAATTGAAAGACAAGAGCATCAGATAAAAACTCATGGAAACATATGAATACATAGTGACATGCAATAAAATAAATTTTCTCTCTCATGAAGTACAGTGCACCACATATTTCACTGTAGTCAGCATTAACAGGTGAGCCTCCCTGTGGGGACTGAACATATGTGCATAAATGGTACGGTGCTCTGCTAAAATAATTTAGAATTCATTTCACCTATAACAAGTAGCACCATGATGATAAAGAGGACACCAGATACTTGTCTCAGGGTGCAGCTGTAACCAACTGAATATTTTAACTAAAGTGCAATAGAGCAGCATCTGGTAGATGGAAAGCTGTGCTGAATGTACAGACATCAATTAATCAACGATGCATTGAAAGTTATTAATTTTCTATGGATAGTAGTCTACAAATTACTACATGCCAAATACTATGTGGCATCAGAACTGCTATCTATGGATTAATAAACAAACGCTATCAATGAAATCATAAAATAATTGATTAAAAATACTTTACCAAAGATATAATAGAATTTGAAACTAATAAACAGTAATAACAAATAAGTTATCATTGCAACATTTCATTAAAGCCATAGATCCCAACAAAATGTAAGTGATAATTAGTACTGAAATTATATTGAAATAATTACTTTGTCATTGCACTTTAGTGAAGATAAAATTACAGTGAAAGAAGATTCAGTTGTCCCTGACAAATTAATAAAATAAACTTATATGTAGAACAAAAACCTTACAATTGCAGAGGGTAACCCATTCTCCAAAACAGTGTGATATGACACTGAAGTGCTGAATAAAATTGATTGAACAAATTGATGGTACAATATATGAACTATTACATTTGGCTTACTCTGACTGAATGAAACAATCATCATTGTTATGAAGTGTGGTGACCACTGTCATACTATTTCAAATAACAAAACAAGAAACAATTAAGTAATAACAAAGACAAGAAATTTTCAAACTAATAAGCTTCTGATAAAATTAATAACTTTTTTATCTAACTCGCTGCTGAATTTCAAATCATCCTTACCTTTTCTCCAATTTCTGTCTGATCACCACCCGGTAGCATCTGAAGATCAGGTTTAAGCGCACATGCATCTACTATTCGAAGGTATGAAGACTGCTCTAAGGATTTACCAAACAGAATGTTGTCCTTCAAAGTAGCATTCTGTATCCATGCCTGCTGTGGTACATAAGCAATTGAACCCTGCAACAGTAACATTTATAAAGCAGTGTTCGCAAATAAACAGTAACTGGAACAACTATGTACAGCAACTTATTTCACACACTGCTTTATCAATAAATGGTAACATTTACCTTGGTGTTAACCCTGCCAGTAATTTTGTCCATTTCACCAAGAAACGCTGAAACCAGTGAACTCTTTCCTGAACCAACAGTTCCAACAACAGCTACCAATGAACTCTGTTTGATTTGCAGATTAATGCTTCTTAATACTGGGCTTTCATCAGGGCCCCAGCTGAAGGTACCATTTTCCATGACAAGAGGATATTCTGCCAATAAAAACAATAACTAAGTAACAATTTAAGGAAAAATTACTTACATTTTTTGATTACAGTTCTGTTGACTGCTACTGCTGATCAGTTAAGGCATAAAACACACTGCCACTCACAACAAATTACGAAATTATGGAAAGCTACAACTGACGATCCCCTCACTAAACACTGCAGGGAAGGGAGGCGGGATCTGGACAATGACTGATCTGGCTTTGTAATATCAGCCAGCATCCAAAGGGTATGCAGCTCAACTGTATGGTGAAATGATAATGGCATCCTCTCTTTTGTAAAATATTTTGGATGCAAAATACATGAAAGGGGAAGCTGTGTGGTAGAATTTTGTACTGAACATAATTGAATAATCACTAACACTTGTTTTAAAAAAATCACCTAAGGTTGTATACATAGAAGAGACATGGGACACAGGAAAATTTCAGACAGGTTATATAATGATAAGCAAAGATTTCTAGAACCAGATTTTGAACTTTAGGCATTTTCAGGGGGCAGATGTGGACCCAACCCAATATTTATTGGTTTTAACTCCAAATTTAAACTGAAGAAAGTGTATAAAAAGAAGTATGAATTTGAGGAGACAACACCAGAAGTCAAACAAAAACCTTAAATTTGTAATAACAAATCGAAATTTCACACCACTATCCTGTAAGTTGGTAAGCGTGCTACAAACAGCATGCAGAATGGCCTGTAGGTGGCAGCATAGTGCAGATGCACACATACCGTCGCAGTATCAGTATAAAGATGACTGCCCCACTTGCGACTTGCACCAGGGAAGAACAGTGTTCTGTTATTCACTTTTTGCATAGTGAAGGTGTGAAACCTATTGAAATTCATCGATGAATGAAGGTTCAGTACGGTGATGCATGTTTGTCACAGCAGAAAGTCTACGAATGGAGTAGAAAGTTCACAAATGGTGTGACTTCAGTGGAAGATGCTCCTCATCCAGGTCAGGCACAATGAGTTGTGACTCAACAGAACATTGCAGCAGCTGAAGCTGTAGTGAAGGAAAACCACCGAGTGACACTGAATGACATTGCAGCATGTTTACAAATTAGTCATGGGTCAGCACACCACATTGTGCATGATGTGCTCCAGTTCACGAACTGTCTGAAAGACATGTGCCACGGCAGCTGATTCCTAAAATGAGAGAACGACATGTTGATGTTTGTGAAGAACTGCTTCAGCACTTTGAATGAGAAGGTGATGGCTTCCTTGCAAGAACTGTTACTGGGGACGAAACCTGGGTTCACTTACATCAACCAGAAACGAAGAGCGAGCAAGGAATGGTGACATTCCTCATCACCCAAACCAAAGTAGTTTCGAACAAAATCATCAGCATGGAAGGTTATGCTGACCCTCTTTTGGGACAAAAAAAGGTGTCATTTTGGAGCATTACATGCCTAGAGGGACCACTGTCACCAGTGCATCATACACAGATCTCCTTTAAAAAAAAAAAAAAAAAAAAAAAAAAAACAATCTGTGGCCTGCAATCAAATCAAAGCGATGTTTATTGCTGTCAGCAAGTGTCCTTGTGCAACATGACAATGAAGGCCCCACACTGCCCATACAACAGTTGCAACAATCACAGACCTGCATTTTGAGTGCCTTCCTTATCCACCATACTAACCAGACTTTGCCCCAAGTGATTTACATATGTTTGGACCACTCAAAGACTCAATGGGAGGAAAGACATTCCATTCTGATGAAGAGGTATGCCACGTGGTGCATGAGTGGTTGCGCGGACTACCAAAACAATATTTTTCTAAAGGAATTTATGCACCTTGTAAGGGCTGGAGGACTTGCATTTGTACCACTTCTGCACAGTAAATAATATTTTAAAAAGTTAATAAGGTTTTCATTTGAGTCACTCTCGTATAGACTATTTTTCCTAACTCAGGACCTAAATGACTAATGACGTCAGAAGCAGAAAGGATATACAATGCTTACTGGAAACAGCAAGAGAAGTATTTTTGCAAGAGAAATCTGTTAACACTGAATATATATTTAATGTGTTAGGTTATCTGATCTGAAGGTATGTGTGTCTGGAGTGTAGCCTTTTATGGAAGACAAACATGGGGGTGAGGGGGGAGGTGAGGGGAGGGTGAGGGGGGAGGTGAGGGTGGAGGTGAGGGTGAGGGGGGAGGTGAGGGGAGGGTGAGGGGGGAGGTGAGGGGAGGGTGAGGGGGGAGGGGAGGAGAGGGCAGGATGAGGGGGGAGGGGAGGAGAGGGCAGGATGAGGGGGGAGGGGAGGAGAGGGCAGGATGAGGGGGGAGGGGAGGAGAGGGCAGGATGAGGGGGAGGGGAGGAGAGGGCAGGATGAGGGGGGAGTGGAGGAGAGGGCAGGATGAGGGGGGAGTGGAGGAGAGGGCAGGATGAGGGGGGAGGGGAGGAGAGGGCAGGATGAGGGGGGAGGGGAGGAGAGGGCAGGATGAGGGGGGAGGGGAGGAGAGGGCAGGATGAGGGGGGGAGGGGAGGAGAGGGCAGGATGAGGGGGGGAGGGGAGGAGAGGGCAGGATGAGGGGGGGGAGGGGAGGAGAGGGCAGGATGAGGGGGGGAGGGGAGGAGAGGGCAGGATGAGGGGGGAGGGCAGGATGAGGGGGGAGGGCAGGATGAGGGGGGAGGGCAGGATGAGGGGGGAGGGCAGGATGAGGGGGGAGGGCAGGATGAGGGGGGAGGGCAGGGTGAGGGGGGAGGGCAGGGTGAGGGGGGAGGGCAGGGTGAGGGGGGAGGGCAGGGTGAGGGGGGAGGGCAGGGTGAGGGGGGAGGGCAGGGTGAGGGGGGAGGGCAGGGTGAGGGGGGAGGGCAGGGTGAGGGGGGAGGGCAGGGTGAGGGGGGAGGGCAGGGTGAGGGGGGAGGGCAGGGTGAGGGGGGAGGGCAGGGTGAGGGGGGAGGGCAGGGTGAGGGGGGAGGGCAGGGTGAGGGGGGAGGGCAGGGTGAGGGGGGAGGGCAGGGTGAGGGGGGAGGGCAGGGTGAGGGGGGAGGGCAGGGTGAGGGGGGAGGGCAGGGTGAGGGGGGAGGGCAGGGTGAGGGGGGAGGGCAGGGTGAGGGGGGAGGGCAGGGTGAGGGGGGAGGGCAGGGTGAGGGGGGAGGGCAGGGTGAGGGGGGAGGGGAGGGGGGTGGGGGAGAGGGGAGGGGGAGAGGGGAGGGTGAGGGGAGGAGAGGGGAGGGTGAGGGGAGGGTGAGGGGGGAGGGGAGGAGAGGGGAGGGTGAGGGGGGAGGGGAGGAGAGTTGAGGGTGAGGGGGGAGGGGAGGAGAGTTGAGGGTGAGGGGGGAGGGGAGGAGAGTTGAGGGTGAGGGGGGAGGGGAGGAGAGTTGAGGGTGAGGGGGGAGGGGAGGAGAGTTGAGGGTGAGGGGGGAGGGGAGGAGAGTTGAGGGTGAGGGGGAGGGGAGGAGAGTTGAGGGTGAGGGGGGAGGGGAGGAGAGTTGAGGGTGAGGGGGGAGGGGAGGAGAGTTGAGGGTGAGGGGGGAGGGGAGGAGAGTTGAGGGTGAGGGGGGAGGGGAGGAGAGTTGAGGGTGAGGGGGGAGGGGAGGAGAGTTGAGGGTGAGGGGGGAGGGGAGGAGAGTTGAGGGTGAGGGGGGAGGGGAGGAGAGTTGAGGGTGAGGGGGGAGGGGAGGAGAGTTGAGGGTGAGGGGGGAGGGGAGGAGAGTTGAGGGTGAGGGGGGAGGGGAGGAGAGTTGAGGGTGAGGGGGGAGGGGAGGAGAGTTGAGGGTGAGGGGGAGGGGAGGAGAGGGGAGGGGGAGGGGAGGAGAGGGGAGGGTGATGGGGGAGGGGGAGGAGGGGGGGAGGGGGAGGGGAGGGTGAGGGGGAGGGGTGGAGAGGGGAGGGTGAGGGGTAGGAAGGGGGAGGAGGGGGGGAGGGTGAGGGGGGAGGGGAGGAGAGGGGAGGATGAGGGGGGAGGGGAGGAGAGGGGAGGATGAGGGGGGAGGGGAGGAGAGGGGAGGATGAGGGGGGAGGGGAGGAGAGGGGAGGATGAGGGGGGAGGGGAGGATGAGGGGGGAGGGGAGGAGAGGGGAGGATGAGGGGGGAGGGGAGGAGAGGGGAGGATGAGGGGGGAGGGGAGGAGAGGGGAGGATGAGGGGGGAGGGGGAGAGGGGAGGATGAGGGGGGAGGGGAGGAGAGGGGAGGATGAGGGGGGAGGGGAGGAGAGGGGAGGATGAGTGGGGAGGGGAGGAGAGGGGAGGGGGAGGGGAGGAGAGGGGGAGGGGAGGAGAGGGGGAGGGGAGGAGAGGGGGAGGGGAGGAGAGGGGGAGGGGAGGGGAGGAGAGGGGGGAGGGGAGAAGAGGGGTGGGGAGGGGAGGAGAGGGGAGGGGAGGGGAGGAGAGGGGAGGGGGAGTGGAAGGAGGGAGGAAGATATGGGAATCACATCAAACAATATACCATCTTGTTAAGTGCTGTACAGACCTGGACTAGAATGCCAGGAGAAGAACTAATGTCCAAGCAACTAAATGAAGTTTTTGTGAAGTCAGTCTTCTGTCTTGTGTAACAAAAATCAAAAAGACGAGAGCTGAATGTTAGGGAGACAACATGTGAGAACCTTTGCAAGATAAAATTGAGGGGTGTTGGAAGGCAACGCGTTATAAGAGGTTGTCTAGGAAGATGCACAAGATGAATATGGCAGCGCAAGATTAAGGAGAAGTGGCTCAATGGAGTGGAATTGTATTCAAAAAAGAAAAGACAACATAGAAGTAACAAAAGATAGATGGCAAGAATTTCTTTGGGTTTTCTGAAACGTCCTTTGATAATATTTTGCTGCAGTTCATACGTTTCCTTTTGAATCCCTTTATTCACAGCTTAATGCCATGTTTCATGTGTACTGTGCAATTATTGCTGAGTTCTGGAATGTATACTATGTAGAGTCCCTACTACTAAGTAACCTTGTACATACTTTATTTAGTCTACTAGTTGTACAAATCTTACTAATTGTTTTAGTTGCTGTTTATTATTTGATTATCACTGATACAATTTTCTTGTGGTCACTGAGAAGTTTTGATGTTAACACCCATACCATTTTACCTTGATAAAGGTAAGGTCCATTTGTTGCCATTTGATCTAATATATTTTTCTAATGAGTTTGCATCCTAACTACCTGCTCTAAGCAGTTTTCAGGTAAGCATTTAATATTAGTTCCCAGGATATCTCTTCACAACAAATACTCACAGAAGCATGATCGTCTCAACTGACTGTTGGGTGATTAATGCAGTGTCCAATGGCATTATGATTGGGGAGCAGATGTATGAGACACACTGGAAAGTAGTACCTCCACATTTTTTATGCAGGAACTCTTTATTCTTCATGTCCACATATTTTTTCTCAACAGTCACCCTGGCAACAAACATTTCGCCCATGGAGAAAATGGTTTGTTGATAAATTCACTGTAGAATGTTTGACTTTGTTGACAGAGGCACAAGCCCACCTCTGCTTGCACTGCTTCATCACTATCAAAGTTAAGTCCATGTTCTTTAAGTTTTGGAAACAGATAACCATTGGATGGGGCGATGTTGGGATCACTTTGAGAATGATTGGTGGTGATGAACCCGAGGTGTCGGATTGACGCACATGTTGCAGAGTGTTTGTGTGTGTGTGTGTGTGTGTGTGTGTGTGTGTGTGTGTGTGTGAGTGAGTGAGTGAGTGAGAGAGATATCATTCATTGCCATACTGAAGGAAAAGGTGCTCCACTTGTGGATGAACTCTTCGAATTCGAACTGGATTACAGCAAGATATTTCTCACACATGAACAGTTATGTCACACACTGCAATGTTAGAGACTACAATTGTAAGGGCTGCAAATAAATAAACATGAAGGGTAAAGATGTAGAATATTAAGAATGTTTGTTTAATTTAAAACGCTTTAAGACCTTTCACATAGAAAATTTAGATGCATTTCTTTTCAGCTTTCCCTCGTACTAGTGAGCTGAGGTTTTTAGGGATTGGCCCTCCAATCTCTCTTCACTCTCTAACACATTCCTGACATGACATGAGTGAATACAAAGCTCCTGTGCAGCACTTGCCTACTTCATTCTGTATTCAGAACAGTAGTTGTCTCTGTGTTCTGACAAACAGAAAAATGAAAAAATATATGCTGCAATGACATGTTCACAAGGCGGTGATCAAGCACCTAAGATGTATTTCCATAGATTGTTTTTATCAGAGTAAGAAGACTGCAAATTCATGGTAACTGATGACTGACAGTAAAGGATCAAAATCCAAGTCAATAAACAGAAACAATAAAAAATGTTACCACAATAATACACCTAAATTCTAAGATTTTGGGTTCTTAATCTGGACACCATTTTTGAACCTAATATTTAGTTGGGTGTTAAGCTGTATTTGAAGTACTGGCTGGTATCTGATAATATTCGGGGATTATGGTCTTGGAAAAGTTGGAACCAGTGGTATAGACTAATGCTTTGAAGAATAAAATAGTAATGGCAATTGAGTAGTGTAGGAAAAGGAGTAAGAGCTTTTTGAAGTAGTTGCTTTTTTCATAACCTACATGTAGAGCTAATCGAGAAGTAAGTACCATAACTATCAGATTGATTAGATTAGTGCTAGTTTTTGTTAGGAAACTTTACAGCAGTAGCCAGCACTGGTTACTTCTGCTTGTCAATGTATATATCTATTCTTTCCACATGCCAAAAGACCTCCCTTCATGATGGAATTGAGAGAATATGATGTGATAATGCCTGAATGAATAGAACTCTTCTTACGTTCTAAACAATAGCACATATTTAAATAAATCCTATAGCCTAACAAACTTAACATGCTGAATCACTGAAGTTGTACTTACTGTCAGAATAATCATGTGTAACATTATTGGGGTCCAGTTCTTCACAATTCATGAACTTATTCATTCTCTTTATTGACACATTTGCCTGGAGATCAGAGATACACAGTTACTATCACACAGTGGCAAACACCAATTACAAATTAAAAATACTTCCAACTAATTTCATAACAAAGCCCCAAGTAATGAACAGAATGCTCTGAAATGTGCAGTTAATGCTCCCAGTTTCTGTACATTTCAATAGAAGAAAAGCATTTACACATATATATTACAGATCGTGTCTTCTATTGATTATGTTCACAGGCACGCACCATGATGTGGAACATGACGTGGGCCTTAAATATTGATATTTACAGCAGTCCATCATTTCAAGGGAAAAAGTACAAATGAACTGTTTCCTGTATTGTTATTTTCAAGTTAAGGCAACAACTTTTTAATCACAAATAAATTAAATTTTATTATGGATTATCACATTCATGAAGCACTAAGAATAAGCAGTCATTACCCCAAAACATGAATACATCAACACCAGATAACACACAAAGATTTCCAACCATCAAGTTCAGAGACCAATCTTTAACTCCTTCCTCCTCCCATGTAACTGCTTTCCATAACCTTACTAAGCCATGCAACAAAATGCTTGATCCCTCTTTCTCAGTTCAGATCATAGTCATTTTATTCCAATATCTGCTTGCTGATTAAAATAGCACACAATGAGTATGTAGTTCTCTTCCAGTTTTAGTTCCTATAATGATTACAGGAACAATACACACAACAATAAATATTCAGAGCACCCATTCATCACTAATGGCTTCAACTTTGTAGCGATTGGTGGTCTACGTCATCTCCAGAATAATTATTCGAAACTACTACTCTCTTTATCCAGAACTGTCTATTATAGTAAACCAACCAACCTTATCAGCTAATTATGTTTCATTCATTTACATTAAACAGCCAGAAGATTAGGAGCACCAGTTAACCACAGATATAAACATGATTATGTCGCGAACAGTAAGTGATGCACTATGAGACCTCTCTGATGCATATGATGGCAATATACCTTACTGGGGAAGACGCTATTATTTCCAATCACTCAGTTGACAACACTATTATGAAAAGCATAGATTCAAACTCATGACTGATGTGGTGTTGAGCCACAGACATACACAATAAAAAGACTGCTAAACAGCCTTACTTGGGGAGGGCGCTCGCACTCTCTCTCTCTCTCTCTCTCTCTCTCTCTCTCTCTCTCTCTCTCTCTCTGGCTGTTGTGGCCCAACTGTGGACTACAAGTGCAATTTGCACCTGACATGAGCAGCAATATGGAGCAGGCAATGGGGACTCTGAGGTGGTATGAGGCCGAAAGATGGAGTGACAACAGGATAGGAATAATAGATCTAGCACTGCCTGTGAGTATGCAGGTATTTGTTGTGGAGAAGAGGAGGCTGCTAGGTGCAGAAACAGGAGGCTGTGCTGTGGAAGGGGAATGGAGAGATGAGAGGAGAGGAGAGGAGAGAAGCACAGAAAGGAAAAAGATGCACTGGCAGAATAGAAGGCATGTGTAGTGCTGGAATGGGAGCAGCGAAGTGGGTAGGTAGACAGAGGACAGGGAAGAGGGTAGGTCGAGGCCATTGGGGTTACAGGAACAATGGCTACAGTGCAGAGAGATTTCCCACCTGTGCAATTCAAGGAAGCTGGTTATGGTAGGAAGGATCCAAATGGCACAGAATGTGAAGCAAGCAGTCATTTAAGAGAAGCACATTGTGTTAGGAAGCAAATATGGTAACTTGGTTGTTCAGCTGTTTCTTTGCCAACAACCCCCACCCCCAGCCCCAACCCCTGCCTTCTTATCCCCAACAACCACGACGCAATATGTAGTCTGCAGGTGGGCCACAGCAGCCTGAGACAGTGGCCAGGCATGCGCATTTTCTACTTTGGAAGAAGGCCTTTTGTCCAAAAGGTTGAACATACAGCAATCTGTTCATTCTGCCTGTTGCGACTCAACATCACCTCTATATGGTGAATATATTATATTATATAATTATACATTTATTATTATTATTATTATTATTATTATTATTATTATTATTATTATTATTATCTAATTGGATAGAGAAAGTAGTAACTTTATCAGTAACCGATTCTTTCTTTAATATTGTTATTCCATCCTGGACATCCAGTGTTTTTGTTCAAGGAAACTGTTACAAGCAGAAAATTTTGCAACCATTGTTGATACAATGACAATCAGTTATGACTGCCATATGGTATAGGAAGGTCTAATTGGTTCTCACAACAGAAATGAGTTGTCCTGTCACGTGAAAGAAACTGCTTGTACATTTGTAACATTGCTGGCCATATCAGGATGTACAGTCTTCAAGGAAAATAGCTGCTTTCTATGTTCAATGAGGAATATATGCAGGTCAGTAAAGGTAGCATGTTACATGGTCGCGCATCTGGCACAACTGTGGTTGTTCCATTAAGATATGAACTTCATATGTATTATGGCAGGCCAATTTTATCTCTTCATGGTTAGTGTCTTTGGCACTGTGCTGTAGTTTTCACAAAAATGAAGGTGTCCAAACAGTGTTCCATCTGAGATTCATTGAGGTACATGTCAGACCTAACAAAGCACCATTTGCGAACTGCAGGAATTGTGTTACCTGTGTGGGATCATGAGAGGTCATTCACTTACTATCCCGCAGTAAGCCTTTTTAGAAATAATCCTACAGTGAATTGCAACTGCTTTCCCAACAAAGGTCAACCAATGTGCTATTGCACAAATGCACATAATTTTCTGGCTGAACAGTTTATAAAATCTTTAGAGCTTACTTCTGTAATGTTCATCAATTCAATCAAATCGACATCTACATATCTACCCAATGACTTACCTTTAAATGTTTAGAATAGTTCAGATTTCAACAATTAACCAAAATTGCATACATATCTTGTACGTAAAACTACAGGAAGGGAAATATATGATTGCATAAAACTGAAAGTAAATACACAACTTTCCATGCATTTATTACTGGTGTGGTGTGGAAAAAAGGAACTACAATAAATATAAAATTTTTGAATGTACAATGGAATCTCAGTACAACAATAGCATAAACAACAATAATACCAGTAGCAGTACAAAATAATTTATTCTTGCCTCAAATTCTATTGTTGCAATGTGAATGCATTTCAATTAACTATCAAACGGTATTCCGGGGGATCGGATATGAGTGAAAGGTTCAATGTCCCCTTCATTCTATTTACCCTATCATTGTAGAAAGTTGAGCCAAGCAGGAAACGTACCAGCCAGTTGTGCACTAGCCACTGGAGTGACTGCTGTTTTATCATGTAGGAGTCCTTGGCACTGTACTTAAAAGTTTTCGCATAAGCTATTGGATTCCTGGTAATTTCCCACCCTACTCTACTAGTCATGTTACTAACTTTGCTATGAGTCTTGTTCAAGGTTTTGATCCAAAAATGGCTTGGAAACAACTGTCATGCACACCTGAAGCAGTTCCAGCTGCGTTTGATCATCAAGAGGATACTTCAGATCAAGATGACTGCACAACCTTGACCTAGAAGCCCCGTCTCAGGATTTGAAACTGACGATGATTTGAGGTGAGGCGTGTTCGACATCAAGATCATCAGCGCCCTGATGAGAAGTCAGCATGCTAATCTCATGTGTGGGGATGAAGGCTGTCCTCACATGCGGAGTAGTTTATAAGATTTAGAACTGGAAGCATCATGAATAGTGATATAGGAGATGGGCGTGAGAGCTACAAGAGTGACTGAGAAGGAATGGATAATAGGAGATCGAGTTAGGGGTGGATGAGAACACAAACTAGACTGAAAATCCTTTATATTCAAGATATTCATGAACCACCTTTTCAAATATGATTACTCATGTGATTGGATTTCAAGGGAAGGCATGGGGATTACAAATGAAAAAACCTTATTCTCACTTTTATGACTTGCACGAAATTATGGGAAACATCGTTTGTCATACTAGTAATGAAATAGAGCACTTAGATCTTAAGAAGAGTGACCCAAGATATTCATTTTTATACCCGACAGACAGGACAGATAATAGCTTTCATTGATCTCTTGCTCATGAGTGGTATCTCGAAAGACGACGAAAATACTAGGGAGATGAGAAAAGCTATAGATAAATTAGCTGCTTTTCAGAAAATAGGGGTTACATTTGTCAGCCACTGTCTGCAGTACTACAGCCCATCAGAGTACTTGACAGCAGATGAAACATTGCTCTGTTAATGTGGTCAGCATCCCTTCAAAATATTTATACCATCAAACCCTAATAAGCTTGGTCTAAACTTAGTTTAAATATGTGATGTCAGAATGTTCTATTACATTTCAGGTATCCCAAGTACTGGAAAAGAATTTACAGAAAGAAGAGAAGCATAATTTACCCATACTGATCAATGTGTTCTTGGAGTTACTGTATCAGTAATAGGAAACAGCTGAAATGTAACAACTTCTTCATTTCCTACCTTACTGAATTTTACTGCTTAACGGAAGGTGCAGTGGCTGTTTTGTACAAACTTCGCAAAGACAAGTATACAAAACAGAAAACCAGAAGGTGGCCATTGAGGTACTTCCGTGGAATTTTTTTTTTTTTTTTTTTTTTTTTTTTTTTGCCAAACCCTTAATGGAAAAAGGAATGCTCGAATACTGCGAGGCGAGAGCTTTTCGTGTGGAAACTGCAGAAGTCTTGGGAAAAGGTGAGGAGCTGTGGAAACGATTCCCTGTCACAGCCAACCAGAATTTGCAAATTAAATTAAGAACATTTAACTTGTGTGATCCTTCAAAAGACGCAAATGGAAATGAATTTTGTGCCAAATGCAATTCATATGTATCTGATAAAACAGTGTAGTGCAATAGGTGCACTATACTCTTATCCATTTACAGAAAAATTATATTTTTGCTTGTATTATTTTGCAGTTTTGTCAAAAAGGACCATACTCTTATTTAATTTTGTGTAGGTATTTTGATATGAATTTGAAGGCTACTCACGGCTAATGATTATACATAATTTCCACACAAAGGATTTTTGTGATTTAACATACTATTAAATAATGAAATTTATTGATACTAAGTATCATTATGCACTATATCTCTACACTAACTCCATCGGAAAGGGAGCAGACAGGATCTGATCCAACAGCACCATCTATTTCATCTCAAACCACCATACTACTTGACAGTTAAATGATAACTACACTACTGTTTGTAAAAAAGTAAAACACTCTGAACCAATGGTCTCCAACACACCATGTTAAGAGCAGATGTAGAACAGCAGAACCATAGTAACTGATTTAAATGGCAGAGAGGTAAATGAATAATGAAGTGTCACTATGCATTGCCAAGATCACAGGTGGAATATCGACATGTGCGAGTGTTCGAATGGGAAAGAATGATTAGTCTCCAGGAGGCCAGTCTGTCATTCCATGAAATTGCATCTTGTACAGGGCACAATACATGATACAGTGAGGTGTATGTGGAACCAAAAGAGAGAAGGCGGCTGTAAAAGTGCTAACAAAGTAATGGACAACACAATGTGACCACAGCACAAGATGACCACCATCTTGTCCACTTGGCCATAACAGACAGAGCACCTTCTTCCACATTGTTGATATGAGGTTCGAGCACTACAACGGGGGTGGACACATCTGCATCAACTGTTCAATGTTGTCATCTGCAGGCTGGACTGGCAGTACACATGTCACTGCATCAGTTTCTACTGACCAAAATCCTCCAGCACCACATACTGCAGTGGGAACACAGACAATGATGGTGGCGTGCTGGGTGGCAAAATGTAGTGTTTTTGGACGCTTCTGGCTTGAACTTGTCATACAGTTATGGCAACAAACACATTGAGTGCCACTGCAGTGAACACAATCAGGCGAACAGTATTACTGGGCAGTACAATGGACGTGGTGTGGGGGACCATTGCTTATAACATGCAATCTCGTCCCCTACGTCTTGAGGGCAATTTGAATAGCTACTGCCGCAACAGAGTTTCTACACCCCATGGCACTGCTCCTCCTGCAGGTCACTCTTCACGCCATATTTCAGCAAGACAATATCTGGCTGCATATAGCAAGACACATATACCTTTCTTCAAAGAACAATGTGTACCACTGCCTCCCTGGCCTGCCAGTTTGCCCGATGTGTTACCCATCGAACATGACTGCGATACGGTTGGTCAGCAAATTGTTCATTCAGGTCCTCCTGCAGCCACAGTTGATGCTTTATGGATGCACTGATAAACCATGTGGCAAAGTGTTCCCCAGCAACATGTTCAGGCACTCTGATTCCATGCCAGGTATCTAGCAGCTCTGACTGCAGCACGTGGTGGCACTACTCTATACTGATATTCCACAGTCACAGTGTATGTGTAGGTCTGTAAATCTAATAATTTGTGTAGTGTCATGTCCACAATTGGTGGAATAAATTTCAGTGTTATTACATCTCCCAAGATGCTTGTTTACATTTCTCTGAACAGTAGTGTATGACTATAATAATCTCCAACTGCAATAACTTCTGCAGTCACATTACTGTCTTGCACACTGGTTTTCTTACCAACTAAATCGATATGTAGCAAGAGAAAATTTTTTGTTCTTTGTATTCATCCAAAACAAATTGAACAGAGCTGTGTGTAATGAATCTACCGGAGAGAGATGAGATGGGGCTACAGACTCTTAGCACAGCAGAAAAACATACTGCACCGATACTAATAACTCAACTTTTTAAACTTGATTTAACATTTTGTGCAATCCACTAAGACCAAACTGTTTCAAAATTGTTTTGAACAATTTAAATGTAACTACCACAATTAACATTTTTAGAAAGCAGATACTATCAAAACTCGAAATATTTAATTTCATTCTGTGCATAACACAAATATTTGCGCATTCATGATTTTTATATTAAAATTTTCAATAATTTGTGACTCAATACTTCTATTTCTTTAACTTTGTTAGAATGCATTGTTTAATTACCTGCAAGACTGCCATAATGAGAATTGCTTTTGCATGTCTCCTTACAGCTTTTTTGGTCTGATGATGTCATTGTACTGAGATTTCAATGTAACACTATAGTAATACACTGCTACTAAAATATGTAAAAGAAATAATGTGTGGGCCGAGATAAACTGAACTGCGTAAGGGAACTGATACTCTATGTTGGAAAATATTTTGTTCTCCACATAAAAGAATATTTGTAACACATATTCACACTGCCTACAGATGGACTGTATAGTTCAACACTACCAGCATTGACTGCTGAGATAGAAATGCACATAAATAGGTTTCTGTCTTTTCATCATATATTGATTACTTAAATTCAGCTTATCTTGGCTCACCCTGTATTTGTGAAACAGTCCAGTCAAAGTTAGGAATGTAAATATCACCTACAATATGTAACAGTGAAGCACATACATGCATACACATAGCTATATGTGTTAGAATGGCCAAAGAGTTAGTTACATAATGTTACTATAACAGGAAAAGCAAGCATGAAATGAATTAGTACGTAAATCCTCACATTCAAACTACTACTGTATCTGTGGTACTGAATATTACAAGCAATTCTTTTTCTTTCTTTCAGAAATTTGGTGCAGCACTTGCTCCTGAACCCACAGTTATGTTAGTAACTGTAAACCAAATTGGCTACTACAAGGAAATGTTTCCACCAGTACCGTATGCCACGACTGATGTAGGTGTGCAAGTGTTTTTGGACTCGGCACAGATGGGATTTTCCAGTCAATACATCTTGACTGTCAGTCCCATTTTTTTCTCTCATTTTGTGTGTGTCATTTAGCTGAAGGTGTCTACGTAATAGCTTTTTCTTTGGAAATGTTGAAATTGGTGTTTGTAAATATATGAGTTTACACATAGTAACTAAAAAAGGTGATACACTCAAAGAGAAACAATTTGTTTTTGTGGACAGAGGACCAAATCAATGAAATAATTTCACCAGCAATCCATGGAGAAGTAAAAAAAATGTATATCTGCCATGGAAGTTCAATGTAAGAGTTCCACTGCTGGATGTGGTTATATCAAAGAGAGAATCCCTGAAAATGAATTGTGTATCACAGCTGCCATGGAAGAAGTCAATTAAAAATATTGTCAATAACAGCAGCTGAACTGACAACAATTCAACCTTTGTGGGAGCTCATATAGTCTGGACAGAAAATTCTGGGTGTAGTTATGACAAAAGACTTCTGTTACTAAATTATGTAAGTGCAATTGAAATGTGTCTACAATGTCTTCAATCGTGGAAGACAGACAAAGTTTCAGTAACAACAAGGACAGCTGAAAGACACATTGCTGTTCATTAAAACTGCAGAAATAGTTATCACTGCTGTCCAAGGGCACACACAAGAAATATGTAGTCAAATTTTAATGCAATCCCATATTTTTTGCAGGTTTCTGCAAGTAAAGTGGTACATTAAGAAGTCTACATGCCAAGTATCAACAGGTTAAAGAAATGTGCAATCTTTCCTTCATCCCACTTCCTTCCCCTTTAATCCTTCTGCCAGAAGGAGACACTGGACTCTGAAAGGTTGCAGATTTCCATAACCTTTGTATGTTTTTTTCTCCTGCCTCTGCTTGGTGAGTAGATTATTTTACCTATTCAATTATATTTTCAAAAATTTATTATTTTTGTTGATAAATCTCCTGCTACTAAGTTACACAAGATATTCACTAGGCCACCTTCCTGAGTAGAGGGCACATTTTGTAGGATGAGAGTGGGTGAAATAATTGTGAAGTTACATTACAATAAGACTTCTAGGTTCCTGAACTATACAGTGCATAGCCAAGACCTAATAAATTAAACACCACTGCTTGACATGAAATCTTTAGATTAGATGTGTAGCTGTTACATCAAATATAGAAACAGAACTTTCAAGTTTGCTTTACAGGGAAAATATATGCCATTGCTCTTACTTCCACTCTTAGCACAAGATACAAGAAACTGTAATAACAAAATGTGAAGAACGTAATTAAGAAGCATGTTTAAGTAAATTTTGCTGTTCTATTCCACTACAGTGCCCGCAAATGCACAAATGAGACAAGATATTTTTTTATGAAGATGTGAAGAAAATTAGCGGTAACATGTGAGGCACGCAGACATTATTTAAGGTATTGTAAAGTGAATGGAAATAGACACACCACTGAGCTGTGATTGACATAAAAATAGTAGTTGGTTGATACTATGCACATGAATTAACTACAGCAGCCATAAAGCAGGAACTGTAGGCTGGACAGACCAATGACATTGTCATAGGTTTTTAACAAATGTAGTAAGTAAAGCAGAAACGCAGATTTAAATAGTTAATGATAAAACAGTGAGAAAACTGTGGAAGAAATTAACGAAAGAAATGAACCAAACGTAAGTTGCCAAACAGCATCACAGTCCTCAGTAAGAAATTACAACAAGAAGAGAGAGCAGTAACAGCAGCTACACACTACTTTTATCTACAGTTTTAAGTCCTCTATCAGTACACAGCATATTTAAATACAATGTATTTCATAGCAATTTTGTTTATGGAAGAAGCAAGCAAATCCAGCTGCCTGTCACCTTACACAGATTTCCTGGTGGCTCTTGTCTACATCTCTTATGACACAGATATGAAGCACAAATGATTTTGCAAAGTTCGTCACATACCAAGCCTACGAGCTGGCTCAGAAATTTTTTAAGAGAAATGGCAATTCAATCAGAATTCTTTTAAGCTGGATTAAACAGATTCTTATCCTCAAGCTCAGTAAGCATGCTGAATGCCAGGCAAGAGAGAAGTCTCTGCATTCGTAACTTCATCTCAGAATACCACACAATCAAGGAATGAAGATCTGAACACCACTCCATGCACACTTTTTATCTCCTCTCGACAGAAATGCCACTTTAATTTCAAAGAGAAAAAATAAAAATATATAAAATATGGCAACAAAAATTAATTTTGAAAAAAAAAGTTAAAAATTACGGCTTCAGTTTAACAATTCTGAAAAATGTACACATCTGCTGTTCACAAAAACAAGCAAAAACCAAAAATAAAATCTTTCCAGTCATTTTCAAGGAAATGAAAAGTTGAAAATTAAAAGTATAAGTCCTTACCTGCACCAAATTGGAAATCAGCATAGGAAGCATCGACAGTGGGAAACGTAAAATGTTAAACAATGACAATGATACAAATGCCGTTTTCGAGTCCAGCACATTTTCTTCCTTTGAAAGTATGAATGACGCAAAGGAGACTAGAGATACCTAAACAGAGCAGACAAAAGTCAAATATCCTTTGGTATTTTCTGGCAATACATGAAGACTGACGTCTTTCTTTATCTTTTTCTAAAAATCTCATGGCCCTGTTTACAAATTTCTAATCAAGTAATTTGGCTCCAGTATTCTTCGCTCTCCAATTGCATGTACCAAATTTCCTGAGAATAATAGAGGCTATGTTACAATGGACCAAAGGCTGGCAGTAAACCACTCCTTTCTCACATGGAAATGAGAAATGGATCAGGACTGTAATGTAAAAATCCACTGTTGATAATCGCCCAGGGAAAACGATGATCTCCTACACTGTTCTATAAAAATGATGAAATACATGGAGAAGCTGTTCCATTGTTTGCAAGTTCCCTTGTTCTACATCAATCAGAATCTTAATTGTGGATGGTATACTAAATTTTGGAAGCAAAAGGGGAGGGGGTAAAATTTCACTCACTTTCAGTATGCCAGATGAAGTGCAAAATGTGTGAACTTGTTGGAATGTGACTTTAATTATTTAAGTTGTTATCTGGGAGCCACTAAATTATGCAGACAAAAAACAGCTTACTGGAAGGAGCAGCAGCACATTTCAATTTAGAAAAATATGGGAGTAACAAAGATTTCATTAGGTAAGTATTAAGAATATTTATTATGTATTATACAAGAGATCCACTGTGATGTAACCACTAGTGCAGCCACTGACCTTAGTTTATCTTACATCACCTTTAAATGAATACAAGCATTTAACCTAATAAAACAGTTTTATACAGAGTAATATGTAGTTGTACTCTGATATTACTAAGGTACAAAACGAATGTTGTGAATATTCCAAACATTACCCACATTTAACGAACCAATCCCTGTAAAGAATTATAGTACAGTATTCTATCAGAAAACCAACTAAAAAAATGTTACACATCTTTCCCACTTTACCAATCAAATCCTTAAGCACAAGCAAGTGTTACACATTACTACAACCTCCACATAACCATCAACACCCCCCTGTAACCAACATAAATGTGGGTGGTGTGAAACAATTCCAAGACATATTCAGTGCCATGAGAAATCAAAAAGAGAAAGAAAGATTGAAACAAAGAAAAAGCAAAGAGAAGCGTAATGGCGGGGAAGGCCTACAATTAAGACTGGTTCAGGCTCACCTGTACGACAAACACTATTAACATAGGAAGCATGGTCAAGGGCATACGGATCATGTTGAACAGGGTTAGGCATACAAATGCCTTCTCAGGATCCAGAACATTTTTCTCATCCCACATAATATATGTGGCAAAGGTTGTTAGGGATACCTAAAATGCATGTCATAAAAACATTTAATGAACATTATTCACATAATACTTGTGTAATTTATAGTAAACCTGAACCAATAACCACAACACACAAACGTGTCCTTAAACTGTGAAATATTCTTTGGAGTTTTATTGCTGATGACTTACATTTGAAAACATGACTATCTTTAATTGCTTATGGACCATTCACTGGCTCTCTTAGTTTGCTCACTTCAGAATAGTAATGCAAGAATTTATATACTCATAAGGACAAGTTTGTGAATTGTTTAGCTTTAAAATTTCACCAAGTCTGCACAAGCTGTGGAAAAAGTTTCTCATTAATATTTGTTCAATTTCACCACATCTTCAGAGTAAATATATTTCCATATTGATTGTTGCTGCTGCAGTCATTCACTGTAACTGTTGCACTAAAAAACAAAAATAAATAAATAAATTAAAAAAAAAGTCAGCATAAGATAGTGTTAGAAGTGTCTTAAAACTTGCATGTATTGCTGTGTTATAACAGTCAAATTACATACATGATGGGAATAATTTCTATTTTCTGCATACGTAGGGTCAGTGTTAACGAAGTTGCTGATGTGATATTTGAAACAATATCCAGTGTGCTATTTTGAGTCAAGGATTTTCCTTCAAAATCATTAAAGCTGCGACTCTTTCATAAGCATAGTTATAAAAGAACAATTCCAGTATTTCATTATTTAATCCATGACAAAAAAAAAAAAAACACAGCTACCTTAGTTTATCACTGCTAAAAGCAATAATTATCAATTGTTTTGTAATAATCAGTAAATCAATATTGTTTGAAAAACCCCATCAACAATCTTCGTTTGCACTGACTACCTATGAAACAGAAAAACCATGTCCGGGAAGGGCGGGGGGGCAGTACATGTTACAATCTAGTATTAACAAAAACAAAATACAATTTCTAGTGACAAAAGTGTACTTTGATAGCGTATAAATACTTTCACACAAATAAAAATGAAAACCTGGGCATCACTTAGAAAAAGGATCAAAAATCTCTAGTTCCTTCGGTGCAACAGTCCTTTGCTGACATCAGTGATGACTGGAATCTGTCCCAATATTGTAACTGTAAACCACATTCATTGCCTGTCGTGATCCTTGGCATGAATGTACTGGATTATCAGATTGTTCAAGAAATTCCTCACAAACATTAATTGTATGTTGTTTTGATCTCTGTCATCAAACCTGTAGCATACTTTTTGTACATTTATGCACATTCAAGTTTACACTTGAAATCTCTTGACAAACCAACAGTCCAACTTCTGCAAATTCTCTAACAATGCCTTAGCACTATCAAAAGCATGGATTCTTTAAATTTCATTGCTTACAGTTAAGGTAGTTGAGGACTATCTATCTGATTGATGACCAGTTCTAAACTGAATCATCTGTAACATTGTCGTTCACACGGAGTATTATCTTAGTAAGCTTGTTTCAAAAGTTCAAACATTTTTGTGAATGTTTCCTCACTTCCATGCTTAATTTCACATAGCACTGTTGTTCCACATGGTAAAAATTGCTGTAACATAGTAGCACCATTGATTTCAACAACAGCAACAAGTCTGAAACCCAATACTTTATTAACCATGTCAGAGAATGAAGTTATTGAAGAGATTGTGACAAATACAATGCTGCAAACAATATGTTACTAAAATACTTCTTTATCACTTTAAAAAGTTTGGGCTTTTTAGCAGATGCTATTCTCTTGAATATTATAATCAGCAGAATCTCACAAGCATTTCACACACTAAGTATTGTCCATTGAATAGAAAGTAAGTAGAGGTGAGGACATGTTGGAATAAGTCTAAAAGTTCCCTATCCAGTTTCTCGCTAATGAGCAACTACAATTCCTGCAACGGTACTCGAGTAAAAAGTGAGACTACGTCAAAATTTAGGAGTATATATGATGGTGCAAGTCTTAAGACTTCGAGGAGAGAGCACTCCAGTCGTTGGATTTGAAACCTGTGGGTTTGTGGCGATATGTGGACGACACTTTTGTTATCTGGCCTCACGGCAGTGCTGAATTTATTTCTTGAGCATCTTAACTCGCTTCATCCCAGCATCAAGTTCACTATGGAGATGAAGAAAAACAGTGAACTTCCGTTCCTGGACATGTTGGTACGGAGAAAAGAAGATGGCACATTAGATCACGCAGTGTACCGTAAACCAAAACACGGAGTTATATTATACTTACAGGCCACTAGCTGTCACCATCCTACGCAACAAAGTAGCTTACTTAGGATGTTGGTTCACAGAGCACGAGCCATATCAGACTCAGACAGCTTATCCAATGAGCTACTCCATCTGCGTACCACTTTCCAACAAAATGGATATTCCGAACAGGAGATTCGTCGTGTCTTACACCCAGAGCGGGTTATGCAATGGAAGGAACTGAAGAAGGCAACGAACAAAGGGGAATGGTCATCTTGCCATACTTAGGCAGTGTCTCTTCAAAAATAGGAAGATTATTGAAGAGGTATAACGTTAAATGTGTCTTTCGTCCGCCGGCAAAACTCAGAGCTCCTTGGACTCATCTAAGGACAGCCTTGGCCTAAGAAGACCCGGTGTTTATGAGATTCCTTGTAGCTGCGGCAGTCTTACATCGGACAAACTTGTCGCACTGTAGAAGAGAGGTGTACTGAACACCAACGCTACACTCGTCTGGAGCAACCAGAGAAGTCTGCAGTGGCCGAGCATTGTCTCAGTACAGGCCATTCTATGAATTATCAACACACCAAAATTCTCGCGTCCACGAGTTCGTACTGGGACAGTGTTATTAAGGAAGCAGTGGAAATACGTAGCTTGACAAATCTTGTAAAAAGAGACACGGGCTTTCAGCTCAGTACAGCTAGGGATCCAGCAGTGGCCATATTGAAGTCGCATTGAGCGGAGACGAGTACTATTGGTCATATGACGGATGGAGATTCGCCAGCAACGTAAGTATTTCGTTCACAACGGGAGGATGGTAACGCGCCAATGCGGTTGTGGATTTTTGCTTGCGGCTTCGGACAGAGGTCGCTGGGGCAGCCGATGGCAGTGCAGACCAGAAGCGGCAGCCTCTGCACGTGCGCTGAAGTCTTTCGTTCTTCGTCTTGCAGATGCCGTTGCTGTCCTTCCAGCTATTGGTTGATATCGTCACTATTGGCCATCGAATTTGGTGCCTTCATGCATGTGCACTTCTTGCCTCAGACTGGCATAAATAGGGGGCTATAGTCATGCCTTAGTAGTGTGTTCGTCGCACCTGAAGATGTCTGCCAGTTGCGCTGATGAAATATTGTGGAGTTTTCACTATGACATCAGACGTCTCGCCCGAGAACCGTTTATACAGTATTAGAGTGGTCTTACAGTTTCCATTCTACAAAGCTTTTCTACAAAAAGAGCTGTACATACCTTCATTAAGAACTGATACAGATCAAAAAAACTCAAACTTTTTGACTTGGTAAGTAATATTAAGAGCATCTTAACAAATTGTGCATAAAATTCTATTAAAAAATTTAATAATTGTGGTACTGATGATATGCTTTAATGGGTCACAAAACACACATTACTGCTATTATTGATTCCATTAAGAAAAAACTGTTATCCATTTTAAGAAAACAATGAACACCGCTTTCCAAATGCTGCTGGAACTGTAAGTGATAGTACACAACAGATCATTCCACTCCCACAATGTTCTGCCTCATATCAGCCACTATGGAACAGAATCCACTGATGAATGGATCAGTGAATGAGTAAATCAGTGAAGTAGAAGACCCTTTGAATCTGCTGTATAATCTTTGCATGTACACACAATCCTTAATTCTCTCAGTTCACATTCGCAAGAATGTTTCAATATAATACTGCACCTGCATACTGTTAAAAGGTTTTCACAAGTGATACACTTTTCATAAAGCTATAGCAACTTACACAATTATCTTGACAGCAAGGTAAATACAAAAAACCTCAACCTTTACTTTTACACATTTCCACACAGCAACCACTTCATCATTTCTGTTCAGTTCAGAAAATTTATCCACTTTCTACCATATAATTTTATGTCAAGCAAAAGTATGCAGTAGCATATGTGCAAACCATGTGAATGCTTGAAAAACTTTCTGTATTTAGCAAGTACTTGAAATTTTGAATCCTTTTCCCTGAATATAAATGTAAAAGGAACATTAAGTTACTGATGTCATATATAAATTAATTATGTTGCCTTACCAGGAAAGGAGCACAGGACCATATAAATGATGTTATTGCATTGAGATATGCCAATTGCTTCAGTACTTTGATTTCTTTGTTTCTTATTCTTGAAACCTCTTGTTCAAATGATGGCTCCCAAGCATACAGTTTTAAAACTTTCATCCCATTTAGGACTTCATTCATAAGTTTTACCCTTTCATCTTTATATTTCATTTGACGCATCTGAAGTGTTTTTACTCTATTTGCTACATAGGCATTAAGCGGTATCATGATTATCATGACTGCGAGACCAGCAAGCACAGATGGACCTGTATTCAGAAACCAAATATAATGTTTTAATTTAATGTTTATAAACATTACTGGTTTACAACTGTAATGAAACCTAGATGGTAAAAAGTATACACAGACACACAGATCAAGATAACCTGTGATCTTAGCAGATTAAACACTATTACCAGTTACCATTAATTACCACAGTTACACCATTCACCAGTCAAGACTGGCTAGACTGCTTCAGTTTTACACAGTTAAGTTTACAGATGCATTATAATACAAGAATAAATTAGCCTTAAGTATAGTGTAACACTTAATGACAGAGTGTGAGCACTTTTTAGCAAGTACATGTTCACCTCATTTCTGAATTTTTAGGCAGTCCAATTTGCCATTTCACTGACAAAGAAGAAATTTAAACTGTATAGGGGTTTTTCATTCAAATTTTGTGACATCTTTTCTCAAAATTTCACCAATTCTGAACATTTTAACAGCCACTGTTGGAAAACAGTTTGGGATATCTATGTTTTCCGTACTGTGCATATTATAATTGTGAACATATTTTCTTTCACATACGTGAGGCAAGTGAAGACAATGATTGAAAATTGTCATCACTCCTAGATGTGTGTAGCAGTAGTAGTATTTTATTGCAGCCTGTCTTGTGACCTCATAGTAAAGACTATAGCTGATATGGCTATGGAACAGTGAATAATAAACTGTAAAGTTATTCACATCTTACAATACATCAACACATGAAAGAACCTGAGTGTAACTTCTCAGTACAAATGAGGTCTTGAGAGTGACTGGCTGAGGAAATTCCAAATCACTTTTGAGTAAGTTATTCCAACATTAACCAGAAAAAGAGTTAGGGAAACTTCCATTTCATTGGGTCACTCCTCAGGGTACCATATTTCAGCTATTTTACAAACACATTAAATCATTTGGTACGCTAGGTTATAAAAGCTTGAAAGCTGTTTAATTTGCTGAAAATATATGTATAACCATTAGAGATTCAAATCAGAAATGAATAATGATGCACACAATGTGTCAGTGGAAATGAGTTCATGGTTCACTGCTAATATTCTGACTCCACTGAAATTTAGCACAAAATAGTCAGTTTCTGACATGATTTTGTTTGGGGTTACATTACTCCATCACAATGACTGTATTGTAAAGGCAGTGAATGACACCAAATTTTCAGAGAAGAGTAGATGGAAATCTCACATGTAAGGTGGATGTATCAGCAGTCGACTGCAACTACATTTAAAAGCAAAGTATTTTACATCAGCATTTGATATAGTGAAATGGGCTAACATCACATAGTTTCATTCTGTCCTGTACAAACTGTAGCATGGGGGGGTAAATAAGCCAGAAAGAATATTCTTGCTATGAAAGTGTATTGTCCAAGATGAATGTGTTATGTCACCAACTTTGTGTAAGCCATGTAACTGATTGATGTTTCTCAGTTAACTCTTTGATGCACAGATTTTATGTTTAATTAATTTTTTAATAAAACATGCATTTTCTATGTCTGGTGGGGTTGCTAATAAAGGAAAACATGAATTAAAATTTTTTATTGTATTGATTTTGGTTTTAGATGGTGGTATATATAATATACCACCATGCCACTTAGGGCCGTACCTAAAGTTTTTGAGATATCTTGGTTTGTGCTTGTAACTCACCTTTAAATTCTACTCTAAGCAGTAATAATTAGTATAATTAATGTAAAATAATTTTATTTCTGGCAATTGGTCATTTACAATACAAAATCAAATTACAAACCTTACAAATAAAATATGTTTCTTATTCCTTTTTGTGAAAATCTTGAAAGCACCTTTTTGTTTTGCTAAGGCACAAAGGCACTTTGCATTCAGCGCACATCCAGAAAGTGCGCACTTGCTTCTTTTTTGTACTGCATTTCGCACAACGTCTGGCGGTAGTACGCTCTGGCTGGTGGGATGAATTGTCGAGACGCTGGCGTGAGGAAACATATGGCTTGTTTTTCTTTACGTGGACTTGACTCTCATGAAGTCTAGATGGCCTCAATGGTGTTTTCTGGGTTACTAAGCTTTGCAGGATACTCATCCTGAAGACTTTGGCAGTCATTTTTTCTCTATCGCCTAGTTCCTTCCAAATTATATAGCTGTTGACGATACTGACATCAAGCAGGTGAAAGAATATTCGGTGCCACCACTTTTTACTTCTCCGGCTTATTTCATATGATTTTTTCAGTTGGTCGAACTTGTCGACATTGTTCATGTGTGCATTGTAATCCATCACTGCTTGAGGACAAGGTAGCTCTATGCGTGAACCATCTCTTTCACGGCGAGTCACTGTAGTAACTTCAGGACTGTGAAAATTTGAAAGGAGATGAACAGCTCTCTTATCTTTCCACTTCAAGTAGAGGATGCCACAGTTGCTGACCCTCCAGTCAAATTCACCTCTGCTTAATTCTTTGTCTGTTTTTAATTTGGGTAAATGTTTCCTTGTTGGTTGAACTGTCCCACAGGCATATATGTTTCTCTGCTGTAAACCAGCCAACAAGTTATAGCTATTGAAATAGTTGTCGAAATAAAGATAATGGCCTTTATTTACGAGTTCAGAGGACAAACTCAGCACTACATGCTCCCCAAGGCCTGTTTGCACTGTGTCACCTACTTTTCCGGTGTAAATATCAAATTTCAAGTTGTAAGAGGTCTTGTCACACAGCATCCACACTTTGTAACCACGCTTTATGGGTTTATCTCTCATGTATTGTTTCATACTGTTGCGGCCTTTGAATTTGATCATTGACTCATCAATTGCTAGGTGTTTGCTGGGTTGGTAACACTTGGAAAAAGATTCAGATAGTATCTTGATCACTGGTCGCAGCTTGTACAGTTTGTCATAACCTGGGTGTCCTTTTTCTGGATGCAATGTGTTATCATTCAGATGAATGTTCCTCAGTAACCATCCAAACCGATTTACTGCCATCAGAGATGCAATATAACGATCATGAAGTTCTGGGGCACTAGACCAGTAGTCTCTGTATGCTGGCATACGCTTTATACCCATCAAAATGTTGATTCCCAGGAAAGTTCGTATTTCATTGTCAGTTGTTGGAGTGAAAGACTTGCCAGATTGCGTCGCATATAAATTTGTTTGGAAAACGATTAGCTCAACTAGCTCTTTTGGAAATATTTTTTCGAATATATCGATAGGTTCTGGATCATCAATGTCCCTAATAAAAGCACTTGGTCCTGATTCACTGTCGAACTGCATTCCTGAGGTAGCATTGAATTGTTGTCCCCAAGTTGGCGCTGTGTCAGCAGCGCGTTTTGGCGGAGTGGACTCACTTTCTTCCTCGCTCTCTGAAACTTCGCCTTCAGACGACACAATAGCCTCCGCAACAATGCTTGCTTCATAATCAGATTCGTCATCTGTGGTGTCAACAGTGGAATCCTCGTCTGATGGAATTTCACACAATAATCGTTCGATTTCTTCATCTCGTAAGCCTCTTCTTGACATTTTCATTTTCAAACAACAGCCTGAATCCAAGTAAAGAATACGTAAGCAAAACAAAATGGAGAAAGAGCTAAAATAAGTCACAACACAATTAAAAACTAAACTTTGTAGCGGAGGATTTCGAATTTTATACTAGGAAACGAAATGCAATAGAATACTGCTACATGCACGGTGGTACAAATAATATACCACCAAAATAAATTGTATATAAATAACGGAAGATTGTGCATATGAATGTATACATGGGTTCATACCGTAGCTGTGACGTCCAAGATATGGAAAAAACACAGGCGCAACAAGAAATTCGTTATAAACCACTATTCACACGCAAAAACCATGCACAACTCAGCACGCAGCTTTCACAGTTGTAATCTATGCAATTCTTGGCGGGAACTGATTCCTTATAGGCAGTGAGTGCCATCTGTCTGATAAGTAGAGAACTAGGTGAGCATATTAGAGTGGTGGTCGTGCAGTTAAACCACTGTGCAAAGAGCCAAGAAAATTTTCAAAAGGTGGTATACTATGTATACCACCGTGCTCCAAAGAGTTAACAACAAGAGTACGATACAGGTGCTATTGTTTTTGTGAAGACAGCACAGGAATTTTACCTGGTCCAGTCACTCACAATTGGATGGTAAATGTGACATGCACAAGCTGCACAGACAGTAGGTAGACCCAACAAAGTTTGTATATCTAAAAACAAAGATGATGAGACTTACCAAACAAAAGCGCTGGTAGGTCGATAGACACACAAACAAACAAACAAACACAAACATACACACAAAATTCTAGCTTTCGCAACCAATGGCTGCTTCGTCAGGAAAGAGGGAAGGAGAGGGAAAGATGAAAGGATGTGGGTTTTAAGGGAGATGGTAAGGAGTCATTCCAATCCCGGGAGTGGAAAGACTTACCTTAGGGGGAAAAAAGGACAGGCGCACGCGCACGCGCACAGACATATTAAAAGGCAAAGAGTTTGGGCAGAGATCACTGCCCAAACTCTTTGCCTTTTAATATGTCTGCTTGTGTCTGTATATGTGTGGATGGATATGGGTGCGCGCGCGAGTGTATACCCATCCTTTTTCCCCCTAAGGTAAGTCTTTCCACTCCCGGGATTGGAATGACACCTTACCCTCTCCCTTAAAACCCACATCCTTTCATCTTTCCCTCTCCTTCCCTCTTTCCTGACGAAGCAGCCATTGGTTGCGAAAGCTAGAATTTTGTGTGTATGTTTGTGTGTCTATGGACCTGCCAGCACTTTTGTTTGGTAAATCTCATCATCTTTGTTTTTAGATATATTTTTCCTACGTGGAATGTTTCCCTCTATTATATTCATATCAACAAAGTTTGTATAGTGATTAAATATGAGACTTATAAACAGGAGTAGTTATTGCAACATACAGGTCTAGTCCTCTTGTTTTACTTTTTGCTATGGATATACAGGGTGGTCGCAAATCCCTGTTACAAGCTTCTAGAACATGGAGAGGGTAGTGAGCACATAACATTTTGAATACGAACCCATATCCGGAAACGTATCGTTTCCGTTCTATGACAGTTTCAATGCAGATGATTATCTCATCCACACCCACATGAGGAATGTACTTAGGCGTGACCCAGTACAATTGTTGCAATCCATTTGAAAAGAATACCGACTCATTCCATTATTACTTATGCATTTGCATTATAACAAACGCTTTATGTTGACAGTCGACAACAAGAACCCAGCATCTACAGCACCAGCCGCAAAGCACCAATGCATTACAACAGCGGCTCGATGTGACGACCACCAACGTTGTTACACGCATTGTACCTCTGAATCATGTTCTGGTACACTCTCTCTATTTCACCTGGTGTGTCTTCAATGTCTTGTGCAGCGGCTGGAACTCATACCACCAGATCTTCCTCTGTCTCTAGAGGAGCCTCATAAATTAGGCTCTTCATACGACTCCACAAGATGTAATACATGAGTTAAATCCGGCGATCGTGGCAGCCATGCGGTTGGACCACCATCCATCTTTCACCATATCAGCTGTGGAGATGTCTCCAGACAGCAAGTGAAAAGTGAGGTGGTGCTCCATCATGCTGAAACCACATTTCCTGATGGACATTCAATGGCACAGTTTCCAAGAATGGGTTCATTAGGTGTCGTAGGAAGACTAAATATGGAGGACCCATGAGCTTGGATGGAAGGAGGTAGGGTCCAATCACATGACCATCCAGAATACCTGCCCAAACGTTAATTACAAACCTGCCTTGAAATCCCTGAAAATACGTGGCATGAGGGTTTTCATGCGCCCAGATATGGCTATTTCGAGCATTCAGAACACAATCCCTTGTGAACCTATATTCATCTGTGAAGAGAACTTTATGTGGAAACGGGCGCGTCGATGCAACGGTGCAGGAACCATGTGCGAAAGGCAACATGTTGTGGAAAGTCTGCTGGACTCTTAGTGTGTACCCTTTGCAAGTATATGGATGTAATTGTTGATCATGCAGGACGTCCTACATGATACTGTGACTAACAGCCATTGCACACGCAATTATTCGCGAACTCATGGATGCGCTATCTTCAATGCGACACAGTACATCATCTTCAAATTCAGGAGTGCGGCGTCACTGTGGAGCACCACAGTCCTGCCTACTCACAGTGAAGGTACCCATTTCTCATAGCCACTGTGTAACTTGGGCAAACAGTTTGTGCGATGGAATGTGATGGTGTGGAAAACTTTCGTGATACAGTCAACTAGCAGCTCTTCCGTTACCACCGGCTTCGCCATACACAAGGAGCATGTCTGTGTATTCCGCAAACGTGTACTGCGCCATGTTTCCTCTATTGGGGATGCACAGGTATTGACTCGGTCTCACAGCAAAGCTGACAATAAGTGAAATATGGGGATCGTTTGACGTAGTACACGTCATTGTGTCTATCCTTTTGCATACCAGTACAGGGAACTCAGACATTTCTCTTGCCCTAAGCAAACATTGACGAGGTACACATATGAATTGAAACTGTCGTAGAACAGAAACGATACGATTCCGAACATGGGTTCCTATTCAAAATGTTATGTACTCACTACCCTCTACATGTCCTAGAAATTTGTAACAGGAATTTCTGACTACCCTGTATAGTACTAGCAAGATATTACAGGAAATAAAATTTTAATTCCACATAAATACATTATGTATGGTGGTTACATGGGTTGCTGTTTGTACACAACCATAAGGCCAATACTTGACTGGAATGTGATGAGCCTCTCAGCCTTTCTCAGAAAGCATCTATCACTGATAAAAGATAAACATGAAACTTGCATCTGGATTACCGCAATATTTAATAAAAGAAATTGATGGCTCTTTTTGTTTACCTGTTTTTAAATGCTAATTCTGTTACAGTTTATTGTACTCATGTTTTGGAAGGTTTGTTTTCTTTAAATGCACTGTAGGTAATAACTTACAGTGCCACACTTACTGGATGCTACGTCTCCCATCCATCCCATTTCCACGAGTGCAGATTTGGAAGACATACATCGTTTTCCATAACTCCATAAATTTACTATACAGTGTTAAGACATCAAAATGTTTTAACAAGGAAACAACGTGAAACAAGTTGGGTGTGCATTTTAGTCAATAACAGATCTTCAGAAAACCTTTTACAGATGTAGAAAACCTTGGTATGATATAATGTAATAAGATGGGTATCACTGTTTGAAGTAATAGAACAGATTATTATAGGCAATGTCCAGTGTATTATTCCACATTTTTGAAACTATTATGCTGTTATCTAAACAGAAATAACAACAGCAACAGCTAATGTCCAAACCAAGAACACGCAGTCAACTTCACATGACGAAAGGTAACATCTCTGAATAAAGTATGAAGTACAACTGTAGTCCCCTAACAGCTGAGGCTGTGAATAGCTCTGTCCACACAAAATGGAGGACAAGAATAATTCACTGAGAAATATATGCTAGCTCTCTTTATCAGTTTTAGTCTGCCACAATTACTTATAATAGGTTTTCATATCTTTAAAAACATTGTCCCAAGAAGTAATGACTTATTCTCATGCTTTTTACCGACGTCACACTCACCAGAAACAAAATTCGGAAAGTGATTCCAGCCTCATATGCATTATTCATGAAGTAAGATCACACTACTGTAAAACTACTAAATACTGCTTCTGCACCTGCACTAGTCTGGGGGGAGGGGAGGGGGGGGAGGAGGCTTCAGTTCTAACATTAGGCTGTCTTTGTACGAATATCTCGTGTATTAGTGTTGTTTGGGGGATGACACCAAACAGCGAGGTCATCGGTCTCATTGGATTAGAGAAGGATGGCGAAGGAAATCGGCCATGCCCTTTCAAAGGAACCATCCCGGCCTTTGCCTGGAGCAATTAAGGGAAATCATGGAAAACCTAAATCAGGATGGCCAAACGCAGGATTGAACAGTCATCCTCCCGAATGCGAGTCCAGTGTGCTAACCACTGCGTCATCTTGCTCGGTCTATGAATATCTGGATTTTATATTTTTGACAGCTGAGGTTGCACATACACCAATAACTTAAATTTGAAGTTAACAAAAGACATTACACAAAACTGTGTCTTTCCAAATGTAGTGATTTTCATACATGGCAATTATGTTGTCTGACTTACGTAATGTGACTTATTTATTTATTTATTTATTTATGTAGCTTGATTTCATTTATATAATTTGATTAAAGTTTTATCTGGCCCTTTGCTCACCTTCCTAACAGTTCTGAAAACTGAAAATTAGGGTTAAGCTTTTCTCCTACCTAAATTAAAGAATCTTCATACCTACTGTTTTAGCTCTCTTTCAAATGTTTTTGTTGGTGTGTTTCTGTAAAGATTAAATGTAGTCCTCAAGCAACAAACATGGATAAATTTCCCTCACTATTTGCCAAGTGTTGTCTATGACATAGTTCTGCATTGTAAGTACAATCCAGGCATTCTCTAAACAGAAAGTGACTGCATTCCATTGGTCACAGTAGATGTCAGAGCAGCACATCACTGTCAATATATGCACAATGCTTATGCTCTTTTATCCATCTAGAGCCTTCTCCACAAAAGAACTGAAATCTGGAACTGCAGAACAACCTTTTTTTCCTTTCTTTCTAGCACTTTTCCTTTCTGCAGTGTTTCTTACATTTTATAACTATTTCAGTAATTGCATAAATAGTAAAACCTTCACTTCCCTTGTGGTTTTTTTTATTTTTTTTTACTTCATCTTAAAGCATTTGTTATTAACTATCATTACTGTAATTTTTGTTATTTTTCGTGTTAGTCCTGAAAAAGGACAGTCCAAAGAAAGCGTAAAACGTTTCTGAAACTATGTTCACATTCTTGTTTTTTCCTCAGTAGCAAAATTATCCTCTCTTATTATGGTTTGTCACATATCTTTTTCCACACTACCCATGTGTAATAGAACTTCAAGCAGCCAAGAAGGCACGCAACTTCTCTAATGAACAAGATTTAAGGAAACCTGCAGAAGCGTCAGTGACTGACCGTTTGATTTCTTGCAATTTAGATTTGCACAAATCCAAATAAATAATGGAGATCTTTATTAGTGTCTATATCCAGTCAATTTAGATGTGTCTATACAGAGAAAATGAACTGTTTGCTTACCTAAGATATCCCAGAGAAAATATAGGGCTAGTGCGATCTGTAAAGGAGCAGACCAAATCATATTCAGATAGGTGGTAAGATCCATTAGTTTCTGGGCATCCACTGACATCAAATTAACAATTTCTCCAACTGTTGATTCCTTTCTTGCCGAGTTTGACATACGAAGTGCCTTTAAACAAAAAAATAAATCAATAAATGAGAACATAACATTTGTGAAGATACAAAAGAGAAAGAGAGGCTGTATATGCTTACTTTCACTAGCAAAAGAACAAGAGCTCTAAAGATAATTTGAATGCTGTTTTATAGAAGATTGATACTACACATAATTGAAACCTGCAGTTGCTTAAACTGCAAGCTCCACCAGTGCTCCATGTTTCTTAAGTAGCCTCCTCCTCCTCTAAATGGGAGAGGTTTCCACGTCCTGATCACACCAAATTCTTCCTGGAGTATTTTCTCATATCAATTTCTGAAGTGATCTCCAGTATCCTTTCATATTTTCATGTCCTAAGTATTTAATGAACAAAAATCCTGCTTGCCACTATCTGTAAGATATTGTAAGCCTCTTGCAAAGTATAAAAAATATGATGGCTTTTCTGAGCCTTCACAACTTTTTAACTCCAAACAGCTGTAGTTACTGTTGTTTTACTGTGCATTAACTATCATGGACTTTTGTTTGCATGAGCAGTCAGTCAGTTAGCCTACAGGTCATAAACAAAATGAACATTAAGAGTTAACTGGAATCCATTTTCTTCAACTCACTCTGATTCAAGATGAACGAACTTGCCCAGCCTGTGGCTACACGGATTTGAAAGTATGTGCGTTTTATTTTCTATTTTCATTATTTTAGTGAATCGGTATTTCTCATTGTAACTTTATGTAATTTGTAAGGGGAAATATGTAAGTACATATAAAATTTGATGATGTGGAAGATATTTTTGTATTGTCCACGACAGGCTTCATATAATGCTAATGCTGAACTAAAACAGCTCAACTCTTCTAGCTGTCGTCCTGGTCTCCACATATGGATGAATAAAATTTCAATATTTACAATAACATCAATATTGAAAGTACAGTGCACCGGTAAAAACTTTGTTTTTTCACAGGACTTAAATTCTACTTTAACTGCTGTGTCACCATTACTCACTCACTTTTTCAGGGCAAACGTCTGCTCTTAAAGAAAGGAGGATTTGTGCAACAACATAAAAAAGAAAATAGTTGCTTCTTACTTTTCTGTAAACTGCTGCTATCACTGCAGTTCTGACACGGAGTCCAACGATGAACATACGATGAAAGTACTGTGCCAGCACCAGTGTTTGCACTGCTGCTGTTGCAAACATAAGACCTGCATAAGTGTATCCCTTCCACATAGGCTCATTTCCTTCCACGAAGGAGATGAGCAACCTGAGAACATATCGAGCAGAATGGGTAAGAAAGTTTAGGTTTACAAATATTTCAGATTACACTTTAACTTGCAAAACACTGCTGTAAAAAATTACACATTACGAGTTACAAACTAATCCAAACTGTGTGTTGTGAGGTACTAACTCACGGAGGATCACACTGAAAGTTTAAAAAATGATTGCTGAGACTGTGTTACTACAGTTCTAAATCAAATTAAAATTATTTGTTACATAATTCTGAACACCTTTGTGGTTCGTTCCTCATCTTACAGCTCTGAACAATATATATAAACTGTTAGACAGTGCATTGTCACAATGAAGTTGCAGCTTATGGGCAATCTTAAATCCTTATTTATAAACACTGACTATTTTACCCAAAATAAGCTTTGCAGATATACATAACAGTTGCCTAGTCAAATCCAACGATACAGCTACAATCTTAAATACTAAAAATAACATTGTTCAGATCAAATGAGAGATTGCAGTCACCATTTTAAATGTGAAAATAAGAAATTTTTGTAAGTCAAAACACAGTTTTTCTATTAGCCAAATCTATCTTTTTATTTTGAAACAGCAAAACACAGACAATTTTGAAGGCTTGCACTTTGTGGCAGTTTCCTGTTCTCACTAACTTATGCCTTGGGATGTCAATATTTGCCTTATGTCTGGTACTGTTTTGTGAACTGCTTCCATAGCAACACATTCATCAATAATGTTCCTGACAAAGAGTGCCGAGATATAATTAGAGAGAGTCACAACTGTTTTGTTCCAAGCCTGTTAAAAAGAGGGTAACAATGCTCCATGGAGGCAGCATTTAATATTATATGGACATGTTTTATGAAGGGCAAATGTCATCTACGTAATCCATGTGAGATAAGTCATTGAAAGA
Source organism: Schistocerca cancellata (assembly GCF_023864275.1). Lineage (NCBI taxonomy): Eukaryota > Metazoa > Arthropoda > Insecta > Orthoptera > Acrididae > Schistocerca > Schistocerca cancellata. Next base: position 307,214,405 of record NC_064632.1, read on the forward strand.
CCCAAAATATATCATACATAGATAATTACTACTATACACATCTCTCAGGTTCTACATGTGGTGGGATACCACTAATATCTTTTAGCGAATTCTACGGTACGTTCCTCCCAATGCAATTGGGCAATTAGGCATCTCTATATGAATTCCTCAAAGTCAGAATTTTTTTTTTTTTTTTTTTGGGCAAACCTGAGAGAAGCTGTTGGGTGTGTCGTCTGAATTACAAACAAGTATATTGGCTGGAAAACAATTAAATGCAGTGCCAAGTGTTTCCCACGTACTCTTATCAAGGGATGTAAAAATGCGCGGCACACAATGGGACACGTCACATGTCACTGATAGCCACAACAGTGGCAACAAATGGGCCAGAGACAGAGTCCTGCAGAACACTAGTACTAATTTTTACTAAGGGGTATGTTTATTTCACCTGAGAAAATTTCTTCAGTTGGAGTAAGAAGAAATTACTGATATGTAGATATACGTACACCACAAAACCAAATTTTGTAATATTTTAAAAGAAATGCATCAAGTGTGTTGCTTAGATTTTTTTGGCAGGATTTATTCCACAACCCATTTGGGTTTAGAGACAAGTCCTGCACTGCGGCTTTTGCTCACCCAATACATGTGGCACCATTGTCTTATTTTTCAAAATCTGGTAAAGTATTATCAACAATTACCAGAAACTTCAACTACTGCGCATCCATGATACCTGCTCTGTTCATTACCACTGCCTGCCATCATCGAATATATAGTCCGATGATCATGACTTTTGACCAAAAGCAGGTTACCACTGCCAACAAATATTTTAATCAAGACTATTTTTAATTCAATTTTAAAACAGCAGGTAATGTTTTTGACAAGTGCTATCTGTCTGCTTATGTTATATGAGCCTCAACCAAAGTGCTGCTGACTATCAATGTGACACCACGGTAGCGCACATGACAAATGTCTAACAAACATTTCTAATTGCAGTGTAGTACACTTCCAAACTGTTTGAAATTATGTTTACAGCTTAATCACTGTTTTTAATAAAAGCATATGTATTTTATGAAAATGATTCATAATGTCTGATAACTGGTATCTAATTATATTACAAGTATGGTTTCAAAATGAACTTTGTTGCACCATTATATGGATTACATTAACATGTAGATGACTGAAAAGCAGACTTACTTCAATATCTGGGGATTCGCAAACATGAGAACATCTTGTACGAATTTGAGGCACGCACCAAAAAGAAATGTAGGACCAAATGCCTTGCAAATAGCTGGTAGGATAGACGCCTGGTATTTCTTTTTAGACTGTGTTCCCACAAAGTCAACACTAGCAGCATTTTTGTGAAATGATGCTTTGGGAGCACGAGCACTGGAACAACAAAAAGATTGTTTTACACACAACTACAATAATAATATCAAAACAAAGACACACACACACACACACACACACACACACACACACACACACACACACACACACACACACACACACACACACCCCCCAAGCGTGAGAGTATCCATCTGGCTACTAAAGGCAGCATGCACATCTCTCTCACCCTCACAAGAGGTAAATGTAGCACTTTCATCCGACATCCATAAAAAGTATTTCTGCAACCTGATTAGGTGTTCGAACAGCAGTGTTAGGAACTACCTAAGCAAACCTTAGCAGAGGTACATGCAATGCTGGATGGTTAATCTTATGGGCAGGTGGCCTCTGCTGCTATATCCTAGGAACCGTTCTGCATGCATCATTACATTACAGTACCGATTCATGTAATATTGGAAAGACCTGGAGTAATAAAAATAAAATTCAGCATGAGCAAATGGCTGTTCGATATGCAGACGATACACTGAGCTGTTGACAAGAGAAACAAACAAGGTTTTGACAACTGTGCCACAGCTTTTGAAACACTGAAAAATTACCATTCTTGTCATCCTGCTGATGTGTGTATTAACTGTTCAGCACTGCAACTATATAAAAAGTGGTGTCTTTCCTTACACTGAATGAGTGATGCCATGGGGAAAGAGTCTTAATTTCGTTCAGGAGGACGTGTGTTCATGTTTAGGGAGGAAGGGGGAAAAAAAAAAAACACACACACACACACACACACACACACACACAGTGCAAATTCCATATACATAAAAGACACTACTTCTGCATGATCACGTGGTATTTACATACCATGCATAGATTAAACGGAAAGTTGAAACAGTAATGCTATTGCTTCCTACTTACCCAAAATGTGTCCAGAACTTCCTTTTGAAATGCACATAAAGACAAAACACAGAAAAAAATATGTCAATAACACACAGACTTCCACTAAGCAACCAGATTTAATTTCTTAAGACAAAAAAGTTCTCTTGTGAAAAAAGTGGTTACTTCTGTCAAGAACTGAACTATAATGAAAATAAAAAACCACACATTAAAAATGAAAGAAAGGTAACATACTTAGCAGTCTTTTGCAGAGTCTTTTCCCAGTGCTTATCAAATTGAGGGAGCACTTCCCTAGCAGTGTCTTCTGGGTTCATATTCCACAAATCTTTCATTTCCAGTGGCTTTCTGAAACCTTTCCAAGCTAACCTGTCAAACCATGTATAGAGAATTCTTGAGGGGAATGATGCACTTCCTTCAGGACACGGTTTCTGCAAGAATGAGACATTTGGACACACATTACGATTTAATAACTGATGTACAATTTGTGACTGAATATTTCTTATAACAAAAATATTGAAAGGATAGGTAGCTACTTGCCGCATAGAGGAAGTACTGCGAAGCAGACTGGCACATTGCAAAATATCTTTTTGTTTTGGTTTTAGGGCGCAAAACTGCTATGGTCATTAGCGCCCGGTCTGTGACTTAGGAAATGGTAAAAAACGAAAATGGAAAGCAGCAGCAATGGGAACGAAACTCAAAAAATTGGAGAAACAAAGCAGAAGGAAAGCTTAAAAATCCACTACAAAAAGGGGTTGGTTGTCCCCATAAAGAGCTTCAAACGAATGATGTCATCTCACTGGCTCTAATAAACTAGAGAATGCGATCGACCGAGCGCATGTCATCTGCTAAAATGGATCATATATCAGGCGACAGCTGTAGACGGGCGCGTAACGGAGAAAAATAGGGGCACCCAATAAGAAGTGTCTTACCGTCCACAGCTGAGAGCAGTGGGGACAGAGCGGGGGAGGATCACCGCTTAAAAGATGTCGATGGCTAAAAAGACAGTGCCCTATCCAGAGTCTAGTTAAAATTACCTCCTCCCGACGACGCGTTCGGGAGAAAGAGGTCCAAGCACAGGGAAGAGCTTTCACATCCTGCAATTTATTATGGCGAAGTGTCTACCAATGTGCGTGCCATAAAAGAACAACACGACGACATAAAACGCTCCGTAGATCGGCGAAGGGAATCGATCAAATAGCTGGCCGAAGAAGAGAGACTGCAGCCTTGGCCGCTATATCGGTCGCCTCATTGCCACAGATACCAACGTGTCCTGGGAGCCAGAAGAACGCCACAGAGACGCCCTCCAAGCGCAGGCAGTCTTGAATCCGGTGGACCAGAGGGTGGACAGGGTAGAGAGCTTGGAGACTGAGGAGAGAGCTGAGAGAATCTGAACACATAACATACTGTATCTGCTGATGGCGGCAGATGTATTTGACAGCCTGGAGAACAGCGTAAAGCTCCGCAGTATAAACCGAACACTGGTCGGGAAGCCGAAATCGATTTGGGGTGTCGCCAACAATATAAGCACTCCCTACACCTAACGATGTTTTCGAGCCATCAGTGTAAATAAATGTGGCTTCCTTCATTTGTGCACATAGAGCAGCAAATGCCCGATGATAAACAAGTGAAGGAGTACCATCCTTGGGAAATTGACAAAGGTCACGGAGCAGGCAGATCCGGGGACGGAGCCAAGGCGGTGCTGTACCCCAAGTTGTCAAGAAGGTTTTAGGAAAGCGGAAGGAAAGAGAATGGAGCAGATGACGGAAGCGGACTCCCGGTGGTAGTAGGGAGTAAGGGCGGTCTGCATACCCTACATCCAAGGAGGCGTCGAAAAAAATGTCATGGGCCGGATTAGCAGGCATGGAAGACAAATGGCTAGCATAACGGCTCAGAAGGACAGCTCGTCGATTGGACAGTGGAGGTTCAGCAGTCTCAGCATAAAGGCTTTCCATAGGGCTGGTGTAAAAAGCTCCAGACACTAAACGTAATCCACGGTGGTGGATAGATTCGAGACGCCGAAGAATAGACGGCTGAGCAGAGGAGTAAACTATGCTTCCACAGTCCAATTTCGAGTGCCCTAAGGCGTGATAGAGGGGGAGAAGGACCACTCTGTCCGCTCCCCAGGAGGTACCATTCAGGACATGAGGGTGTTGAGGGATCACAGACAGCGAGCCGAAAGATAGGAAACGTGGGAGGACCAGCACAGTTTTCTGTCAAACATAAGACCCAAGAATTTAGCGACGTCTGAAAACAGAAGGTTGACAGGTCCTAGATGTAAGGAGGGTGGAAAAAACTCCTTATGTCATCAAAAATTAATATAAACGGTCTTACTGGGAGAAAAACGGAGGCCGGTTTCGATGCTCCAAGAGTGGAGGCGATCGAGACATCCTTGAAGACGTCGTTCAACAAGGCTGGTCCGTTGAGAGCTGTAGTAGATCGCAAAATCGTCCACAAAGAGGGAGCCCGAGACATTGGGAAGGAGACAATCCATAATCGGATTTATGGCAATGGCAAACAGTACAACACTCAGCACGGAGCCCTGGGGTACCCCGTTTTCTTGGGAGAAAGTACGGGAGAGAGTAGTGTTCACCCACACTCTAAATGTGCGCTCTGGCATAAATTCGTGAAGAAAAAGGGGCAGCCGACCTAGAAAGCCCCAAGAGAACAGTGTGCGGAGGGTGCCTGTCCTCCAACAGGTATCGTATGCTCTCTCCAGATCAAAAAATATTGCTACTGTTCGGCGTTTCTGGAGAAAATTGTCCATGATATAAGTGGAGAGAGCAACAAGATGGTCAACTGCAGAACGATGCTTTCGGAAACCGCATTGGGCAGGTGTTCAAAAACTGCGGGACTCCAGCCACCAAGCTAAACGGCAATTCACCATACACTCCAAAACCTTACATACACTACTCGTGAGAGAAATGGGGCAATAGCTAGAGGATAGATGTTTGTCCTTTCCAGGTTTCGGAACAGGAACGACGATAGCTTCCCGCCATCGTCTGGGAAAAGTACTGTCGGTCCAAATTCGATTATAAAGGCAAAGGAGGTAAGGCAGACTATGGTATGATAAATGCAGCAACATTTGGATGTGGATACCATCTGGTCCTGGGGCGGAGGAGCGAGAAGAAGAGAGTGCATGTTGGAGTTCCCGCATGGAGAAAACAGTATTGTAGCTTTCGTGATTTTGAGAGGAGAAAGCAAGATGTCGCACTTCTGCTGCACATTTCTTCCGGAGAAACGCTGGCGGGTAATTTGAGAGCTCGAAATCTCAGCAAAGTGTTGACCCAATGAGTTAGAAATGGCGACGGGGTCCATTAACGTATCATGCGCGACAGTGAGCCCAGAGACTGGGGAGAAACTAGGCGCGCCTGAGAACCGTCGAATCCGACTCCAAACTTCCGAGGAGGGAGTGAAGGTGTTAAATGAGCTAGTAAAGAATTTCCAGCTTTCCTTCTTGCTATTGGGGACGACGCGATGGCATCGCGCTCGGAACTGCTTATAGCGGATACAGTTGTCCAAAGCAGGATGGTGGCAGAAAACGCGAAGAGCACGTTGCCGCTCATGTATTGCGTCACGGCATGCCGCGTTCCACCAAGGAACTGGGGGGCGCCGGGGCAATGCGGAGGTGCGTGGTATTGAACGTTCCGCAGCTGTAAGAATAATGTCTGTAATATGTGTGACCTCATCGTCGACACTAGGAATGTGACGGTCATCGAATGTTGCTAGAGACGAAAAAAAGTGTCCAATCGGCTTGGCCAAACTTCCAGCGTCGCGGGCGCATATATGGCAGTTGAGGCTGCAGTCTAAGGACACATGGAAAGTGGTCACTCGAGTGTGTATCATCAAGGGTGAACCATTCGAAGCGCCGAGCTAGCAGAACAGTACCGACTGAAAGGTCCAAATGAGAGAAATGTGTCGTGGAGGCAGACAAAAATGTAGGGTCCCCAGTGTTGAGGCAAACTAGATCCGCTTGGTGGAAGACGTCTAGCAATAATGAGCCATGCGGACAAGGATGTGGAGATCCCCAAAGCGGGTGGTGGGCATTGAAGTCCCCAACCAGCAAATAGTGGGGTGGAAGCTGACCAAGAAGATGTAGGAGATCAGCTCGTGCCATTGGTGTGGACGATGGAATGTATACAGTACAAAGAGAGAAGGTGTATCCAGAAAGGGAAAGACGGACAGCGACAGCTTGGAAGGATGTGTTTAAGGGGATTGGGTGATAATGCAGAATATCATGGAGAGAATCATAAGTCCTCCATGTGCTGGAGTGCCTTCAACAGAGGGGAGATCAAATCGGACGGACTGAAAATGGGGGAGAACAAAGCGGTCATGGGGCCGCAGCTTTGTTTCCTGAAGACAGAAGATGACCGGCGAGTAGGACCGTAAGAGGATCGACAATTCATCCCGATTGGCTCGAAGGCCGCGGATATTCCAGTGGATAATGGACATAGGGTGAACAGAAAATGGAGGAATGTGACCAAGGTTGCCGTCAACTCAGCGACTGCTCAGAGCTTGCGACCAACAGCATGTAATGGCATTCAGCCAAAAGCAGAAGATCCTGATCCATAGGTTGTTCAGGAGCAGCTCCTGCCACCAGCGATTGGCCGGTTGATCGGCCGCCAGCAGTGTGCCTCGGCGACACAGAAGACAGCTGAGGGCAATTACCGTCAGGTGGTGCTGTAGATGAGACACGCCTTGGCTGAGAAGGAGATGAACTGGGTTTCTTACTAGCCTTCTTGGAAACATGATGTTTAGATGAAGGAGGAACCGATGGTTGTGAAGTTGGGGTACGTAAAAAATCTTCACGAGTATGCTCTTTTTTCGAAGTCTTGGTGTCTGACTTTTGGGCTCGAGATTTAGCAGAACCCGATGAAGGGTGAGCCATAGAATGGGCAGGCGAAAGTGGGGAGGTGGAACGGGCGATCTTTGCGATGGCCGACCTGACGACCATGGCACTAAAGGTAAGGTCACAAGTCTGCATGGCCGCCTCCTTTGTTGGCCGAAGAGAGGCAAGGACAGTGCTGTATTTTCCTGTCTGAGGCACAGTGGGCTGTCGACTGGCGAATAATTTTCGAGCAGCAAAGATCGACACCTTTTCCTTCACTCTGATTTCCTGAATGAGCTTTTAGTCTTTAAAAAATGGGGCAATCTCTAGAGGAAGCAGCGTGGTCACCCATACAGTTGACGCAACGAGGGGATGGAGGTGGACAAGCACCCTCATGGGCATCCTTGCCACACAACACATTTGGCCGGATTGGAACAGGACTGGGTGGTGTGACTGAACCGCTGACACCGATAGCAACGCGTAGGGTTTGGGATGTAAGGGCAAATGGAAATTATCTTATAGCCTGCTTTGATTTTCGATGGGAGTTGAACTTTGTCAAATGTCAAGAAGACAGTACGGGTTGGAATGATGTTCGTGTCAACCCTTTTCATGACATTATGAACTGCCGTTACGCCCTGGTCAGACAGGTAGTGTTGAATTTCCTCGTCGGACAATCCATCGAGGGAGCGTGTATAAACGACCCCACGTGATGAATTTAAAGTACGGTGCGGTTCCACCCGGACAGGGAAGATGTGTAGCAGTGAAGTACGCAGAAATTTTTGTGCCTGGAGGGCACTGACTGTTTCTAACAACAAGGTGCCATTTCGTAATCTGCAAAAAGACTTTACAGGACCTGCAATTGCATCGACACCTTTCTGAATAATGAAAGGGTTGACCATGGAGAAGTCGTGACCTTCGTCAGACCGAGAAACAACAAGGAACTGTGGCAACAATGGAAGGACTGTCTGTGGTTGAGACTCGTTGAACTTACGCTTGTGAGCTGACATAGCAGAAGATGAGGAAACCATTGTGAAAGTATCCCCCATGATTACCGGCGTCTCCGATGGCACGCTCCTTCCTTGTGGGGGCCCTCTCTGAGGGCACTCCCGCCTTACGTGATTGTTCACACCTCAGGTCACACCTCCCGACAACCGGACGGAGGGACCAATCGGCACTTTCGGAAGGTATCAGCTCGGGTAATCACTCCTCCCTGGGCCTGGCCGTTACCAGGGGGTACGTACGTGTCCTACCTGTCTACCCGGGGCGGGGAATTACGCGTTACCCCGTCACCGGCTACGCATGGAAATGTGTGGGTCGGCCTTCAGACACGTACAGGGAGGAAAAAAAGAGAAAGGGAAAGGAAAGAAGAGAGGTCTCAAACGGCGCAGCAGAGAAAAGGGTAGAGAGAAGAGGTAAGGAAAAGAGAAGGACAAAGGAAGGATGAAGACTTGCAAGCGGAGAAAGCAAAGAATTTGTTACAGTTTCGAGCGTCCATCTCCGGACGTAGGCACAAAACACATTCCCAGAGGGGGAGAAAGGGGAGGAAAGAGGCGGAGGTGGGGGGGGGGTGAAGATGGGGGATGGGGAAGGATGCAGAAAAGGAAGGTATGCAGCCCGGAAAGGAAGGAAGGCCACATTAGCTCAGGGTCCCATGCTCGCTACGCACATATCCACAAAAGAGTTGTGGACCCCCTGGGGGGTGCAAAATGACTGCTAGTTGTTATGTCTTCTTATAAAATGCCTCTCTGCCAATAATGCCTCTTATGTGGTGAGTAGCATTCTGCTCTTTTCATACTGTTAGTGACAATAGTAGGCGTGATTACTGTTACTGAAGGAGAGGGAGATTGAGCAGTATAAGGCTCATAGCAAAATGCTACTTATTTCCTACATGCTTGGCTAACAAAACTCCTATTCTGCAATCTCCATCCTACAAGTTTTGGCCCAAGTCTAGGCTCTTCACAAAATTTCAAAACTTTACCACTCTCTTCTGATCTTCAGTTACAGGTAGTTCCCTCGTGCTCTGTTCAGCTGTCAACATGTGTGTGCCAACACTAGTTTTCTGTAAAGTCTGCTTCAACAGCAAACCAAATGCCTGCACGAAAGAGGGTGGCTGCAAGGCCTTTAACATCTTCACATCAGAGTATGAGATGCACCGTGCCTCTTTCATCTCCTGGATTTTCTTCTCTCCTGGGAATACAGCACCTTCTTTGCTTCAAACTGGATGGGTTTGGGAGCAACTGTCACACAGCAGTGAGGCAGTACACTGAATGGTCCATTGATGGAGTCCCTTCACCCATATGTAGTGTGACCATTGCAACTCTTTGTGGTACAACAGAAGTGTTCACACTTAAAGCAGAGCATTGGATTAGTTACACAGGGCCTAACTTAAGGAGCAGAAAGCCTACTGCAATATATTCAGGGAACTTCTGTAAACTTAATGTCAGGACAAAAAGTGCCGACTTCAGGAGTTCACCATCAACACTTTCCATGAAATTCAGTAGTTCAGTGACCCTTTTGCTTCCCACATCTGTCAAGAGTTCCTTCACACCTATATCCAATGTCCTGGCATGTTACAACTCCTTTACAACAATTTACCACAATGTGCAGCTCATGTAGACTCCATATTCTGTAAGTAGTTTGGCATTTAACACATTGTTTTGTCAGGTAGCTTTCAGTGTATCAGGAGTGAACAATTTTGAAGCCTTTTGACAGATTTGATGATGTCCTACAAGTCCCTGTAGAGCTCTTGGATGCAGAAAGTTTTTCAAATGCATCTGTAACACATTTAACAGCAACAAACACATTATTTACTGCAGGATGTTTTAAGTTACTGCTACTACTGTCATCCATATGCACAGCTGTCTCAGGTGGACTGGCCACGCAAGGTCTCCTTTGAGCACTCAAATTACTGGTAGTAGAAGAAAGGGATTTAGAGTACATGGAAATCCCAAGAGCATCAAGGGACAAGCATCCACCCTGACATTACCCAGCTTGCCTGGGTAAGCCTTACACAACCGAGGCACAGTAGGTTCCACAGAGGTTGCCCATTAACTCTGTTCTGCAACAGCCAAGCACCTCATTGACAAACAGCACACGTCAAGACTGACTTTTTTTTTATACAGGTTTATATCGTCCTCATGATCCAGGTGGTCAAACCAAGATTCGCAATCCCCATGAGACACTGTATTCCATGGTGGTTACTGAACATGCCCAGCGCTTATAGTTGCAGAAGTCCCCAAGCAGATTTGTCTGCAGTGGACTAGATGTGAAGAGCAACTATATATTATTTCTGTTTGGCAATGTTACAGATGCCTAAGTGTGCATTTATGCTGCCACTTTGATACTTGGCATAGCCTGGTGGTGGTGGTGGTGGTGGTGGTGGTGGTGGTGGTGGTGGTAATGCGGCAGCGGCAGCTGTGGCGGTGAACGAAGCCCACCTACTCTTAATGGCCTATTTAAACTGCCTTGTGATTGCTCACTACTACCCTCACCATGTGATGCTGTCAAGCTTGTCTTGTATCGCATCCTGAAACTTGAGCCATAACAAGGTCACTCTAGCAGTGCCGTCTTTGTGTTCCTCACTGCTTGGTTTATCACACAGCATACGCTTACTTCTATCTCCATCTACATCCATACCCTGTAAACTTCTGTGAAGTTCATCATAGGTGATAATTCCCACTGTAAACATATATATAACAAACAGCAGTCCCTTTCTAGGAAGCAACAATATTCACACTAATAGTCAGAGCCATTCGATAGACAACTTATTAGATGTAATGGTTTCCAGTCTCAGGAGGTTTGAGAACTGTACTTCCACCCGAGGGGCACAACTAAGATATCTTAAGCAAATTATACCTACTTGCAGATGTTATCTGCTGCCTGATATCATTTATGGCTAGTCTCTACTGGACTAGAATTAGACATCACAGATTTAAGGAACAGAATTCTAAGCATTGTTTTGAACAATGATCTTCAAGCTCTGTCAATGAAATGCCCAGTCAACCAGTGTCAACAGAGAAAGTCTGCTAAGAGAATACTAAATGCAAATATTTGTGCAGAATGGTTTTTTGAAATTTAGTTCAAACTGTACAGCCAATAGATTGGTTTCTGTCCTCAGGTTGGGTATCCCAGACTCTAGTAGAGCTGATGTTGCCCACCTACTGCAGAAAGACATTGCTTTCTCAAAGGTGTGGGTTACGCTTCTCAACACAAAGTTGTCACTGTCATTACAGCAAGTTTGTTTGTAGACATTATCACTGATAATGATATCTGGATGCTGGTCACTGGAAACAAGCAGCAAAACAGAGCAGAACGAACTGTTGTACCAGATGTAACTACCTAGTGCTGTGTGGCGATTTCAATGTTCATGGCTTTAGCTGTGGCACACTTATGCAGATAGTCTGGGACAAACTTTAGTTAAAATAATACAGGACAACCAGCTGCTTATCCTGAATGATCGATCTATGGTGTTATGCACCTTTCTCAAAGTAGTGGTTCTTTAGCGGACCTTCCTTTTGTGTTTACCATCAACTGCCAATTTATCTATTTGGCCATTATTACAGCAGTTGTCAGTCCAAAGACTTGTTTCATGCATCTCTTTACATGAATCTATCCTGTGCAAGCTCCTTCCTTTCTGCGTTTACTGCAGCCTACATCCATTTGAACCTGCTTATTGTATTCAAGCTTTGTCTCCCTCTGGAATTTTTACCCTCCACATTTCCTACCATTACAAAATCAAAGATTCCTTGATGCCTCAGTATGTGTCTGTCAAATGACCTCTTCTTTTATAGTGAAGTTGTGTCATAAATTTATGTTCTCCTAATTCCAGCAAACCATCTCATCTTCAGGACTGTTATGTAGCATCACATTTCAAGAGCTTCTCTTACCTTTTTGTCTAAACTGCTAACCCTCCATGTTTCACTTCTGTACGATGACACACTACATACAAATACCCTAAGAAAATATTTCCTAACACGTGTTATTGTAATTGTTATTACATGTTAACAAATTCTTGTTTTCCAAAACAGATTTTCTTGCTATTGTCAGTGCATTTTATATCCTCTCTACTTCTCCTATCACTAGTTGCTTTGTTCTCAAATAGTGAAACTTATTAACAACATTTAGCATCTCACTTCCTTGTGTAACTCCCCCAGTACGGCCCAATTTGAATTAAGTACCTTCCATTACCTTCGTTCCACTTTTGTTGTTCATCTTGTACCCTCTTTTCGAGACACTACTGCTCTCAAGTCTTTCAGAACATCTGACAGAATCTGGTAACTACTTTATGGCAGAAATATCCATGATCAAGGTATACAAGGAGGAGAATTTGCTTAGATGCTACGAAGATCATAGCAAACGCATTTATTCAGACAGCCAAGAAGCTCCGAAAGCTCTATCAGTCCATGCAATGCGACCAAATTTTGTTGCAGAATGCCACGAAGTCCTTTTGAAGCTAGGAGAAAGCAACAGGGTAAATATGCTGTGTGTCTCCAATCAGTCAGGAATTAGTGGAGCTGAACAAGATGAAAGACTAGCCAGGGCAGGTGCGATTACTATTTACTGCACTGGAAACTGTCCAAACCTCACTAACGCAACTGTGAAATCAAAACCAAGAAAGGGGATCAGAAGGCAGCTTGCAGAATATTAGACTATGATCCAAACGAAATATGACACACTAATGATTCCATATGCATGTTCTAAGGGAAGTCCTCCAATAATGGGCTTTAACAGGTGACAGGCTGAACTCGTGGGAGGGCTAATGACAAGCGATGGAAAATTTAAAGAAATAACCTACACACTCATGAGTACAGAGAAAGAAGACACCTAGGAGTAGTCTATGTGGGGACAGTGACCAATCTCCAAATGTAAGGCAATGAAGATCACACAACACAGGACATTCCAGTCATCAAGATGGTCGATTGGGAAGGGCGCAAGGGGGCGGGGGGCGGGGGCAGGGGGGGGGGGGCGGGGGGGGGGGGGGGGGGCATGTACACGCACAAAAATAACCTGCAGAGGATGTAGGTCGGACTGATCGGCCAGTAGCTGTGTAGGGATCATGGGTTCTTACCGGGCTTAAGGACAGGAACCACACTACCAGCCCTCCACTGAGAGCACGAAACATCTTTGAGGCAAATATGGCTAAACACCTAGAACATGTACTGTTGGCATGGAGGATTAAGGTGTTGAAGCAATTGGTTACTGATAGAATCAGGGCCAGAAGCTGCATTGTGTGAAGAGCAGAGGACCAGAATGAGTTCCCATTCAGTAAAAGCTTTATTACAAGATTCCACCTGACAAGGGGTAAAACCTAAATGGGAAGCTTTGGCCCACTATTTCTGAAGGAGGAAGTTAGTCGGATAGGAGGCTGACATAGAAGTCATCACAAAATGGGACACAAGGAATTTGTGAGGACTGAAAGATCCATACGAAGGCCACCCAGGAAGGCAAGGACTGAAAGATCCGTACGAAGGCCACCCAGGAAGGCAAGGTCTGAAATGGAAGCCTGACGGTGCGAAGTATAGTCCACGTCCATTACAAAGGTACTGAAGGACCTATGAAGGATACAGAGCATTCCCAACACACTTGCTTGCTCTGTTTGATTGAGTAACTGTCACTAAAGAGTTTGAAAATAGAAAGACTGGTGGTGAACAGTTGCCACTTAAGGTGTTGCAAGGCTCAACAGTGATGGCAATGGCTGTGCTCTACCACAGGATCAGCTAGCAGCGAAACTAGCACGGCAAGTAGCGTACGGCAATGCTGGCGACACGAATAATTTTATCTGGCACGTTACAAATTACTTCTTTAATATAACCTGACAAAGGTATATAGGGCTAATCAGCACAATAGAACGCCCTGTGTAATAACTTGCCATCCGGAGGTGGCAATGGAATGACAGAATTAACAAGAAGAGGTCCCTAATGCAGAGGTCATTGTGTGGCAACCAGTGTGAGGGAGAGAGAATGGGAGGGGATGTGATTGGAAGATCAATGGCAGAGAATGTGTCCTAAATGGCACTAAAATGTTTGCATGAACCATCATTAAGAAAGCCAAGGTTTGTTCCACACGAACCTTTTCTATGAAGATATCCAGACACAACGAAAAAGCACCGCCCACAAACGGTGACAAGCGTTAAAATCCGCAAGGAGGAGGAAATGAGGAAGGAGTTGCTGAAGGAGGGCACTTGGGACATGGGGCATAGGCGGCTTGTCAGGAGGAAGAGAGAGATTTCATCCATGACCACAGAGACCAAATGATCCTGGATGGCAGCAGCTTCCAATGCAGTATGAAGGGGGATCCACATACTAACGACACCCGTACTGGCCAATGTGCTGACTCCACTCAAAGCCCTTAAATGGCAGATCCAGTTCTTACAAAGCACAAAATCTGCAAGGGATTGGTGAGTGAGCATCGATAATACGAGATTCCTGAAGAATGACAAGTTGCACAGCAAACGAAATAAGGTACTGCAACTCTGGAAGAGGACTGTAGTATCCATTACAACTCTACTGATTAAGCACAGAATGCAGTACAGTTGAAGAGGAATGGACATCCCTAAAAAGGGCAATAACGGAATCTGGGAAGGAAAACATAGGTAATAGAAGGTAACTGCAAAGAAACCACGCGTAACAAAAGAAATACTTCAATTGATTGATGAAAGGAGGAAGTACAAAAATGTTCCAGGAGAGTCAAGAATACAGAAATACAAGTCGCTGAGGAATGAAATAAATAGGAAGTGCAGGGAAGCTAAGACAAAATGGCTGCACGGAAAATGTGAAGAAATCTAAAAAGAAAAGATTGTCAGTAGGACTGACTCAGCATAGAGGGAAGTCAAAACAACCTTCGGTGACATTAAAAGCAAAGGTGATAACATTAAGAGCGCAATGGGAATTCCACTGTTAAATGCAGACAAGAGAGCAGATAGGTGGAAAGAATATATTGAAAGCCTCTACGATGAGGAAGATTTGTCTGATGGGATAGAAGAAGAAACAGGAGTCTATTTAGAATAGATAGGGGACCCGGTATTAGAATCAGAATTTCAAAGAGCTTTGGAGGACTTACGATCAAATAAGGCAGAAGAGATAGATAACATTCCATCACAATTTCTAAAATTGTTGGAGGAAATGGCAACAAAACGACTATTCACGGTGTGTAGAATGTATGAATCTGGCGACATACCATCTGACCTTTGAAAACAACAACATCCACACAATTCTGAAGATGGCAAGAACTGTCAAGTGCGAGAATTGTCACACAATCAGCTTAACAGCACATGCGTCCAAGTTACTGACAAGAATAATATACAGAAGAATGGAAAAAATGAGGATGTGCTAGATGACTATCAGTTTGGCTTCAAGAATGGTAAAGGCATGAGAGAGGCAATTCTGGCGTTGCAGTTAATAATGGAAGCAAGACTAAAGAAAAATCACAACACGTTCATAGGATTTGTCAACCCGGAAAAAGCGTTCAACAATGTAAAATGGTGCTATATGTTTGAAATTCTGAGAAAAATAGGGGTAAGCTATAGGGAGAGATGGGTCACACACAACAGCCAAGAGGGAATAATAAGAGTCGACAACCAAGAACGAAGTGCTCATATTCAAAAGGGTGTCAGGCAAGGGTTTAGTCTTTCACTCCCACTGTTCAATCTGTATTTCAATGAAGCAATGATGGAAATAAAAGAAAGGTTCAGAAGTGGAATTAAAATTAAAGGTGAAAGGATATCAATGATATGATTTGTTGATCACATTCCTATCCTGAGTGAAAGTGAAGAATAATTACATGATCTGCTGAATGGAATGAACAGTCTAATGAGTACACAGTATGGAGTGAGAATAAATCAAAGAAAGACAAAGGTAATGAGAAGTAGTAGAAATGAGAACAGCGAGAAACAATATCAGGATCGATGGTCACGAAGCAGATGAAGTTAAGGAATTCTGCTTCCTAGGCAGTAAAATAACGAGTGATGGATGGAGCAAGGAGGACATTAAAAGCAGACTAGCAATGGCAAAAAGGGCACTCATGGCCAGAGAAGCCTACTAATATCAAATATCGGCCTTAATTTGAGGAAGAAATTTCTGAGAATGTACGTCTCGAGTACAGCATTGTATGGTAGTGAAACATTTACTGTGGGAAAACCGGAACGGAAGAGAATTGAAGCGAACAGTGATATGGCAGAAACAGAATGCTCATTAGGAATGACCTAAAAAAAAACACCTGATACTGAAGAAGTGTTTCCCATACTTGGAAAATTATATTCAATATTGAGACGTAAATACTCAAACCAAGGTTTTTGCGAATGTAGTAACAGTAAATTAAGGTCATGAGAGACAGTAAGATAGGACTGGCAATGGATGACTAATGAGCAACTCCCTCTACCTAGTGTTTCCCTCTCCAACTCTACTCACACAGTGTCACTGAGGCCCTGCCACACCATAAGGTTCATTTGTTTATCAGCTATCATCGGGGAAAGGGGGCCAGGGGAATGGTTCTGGAGCATCTCAGACTGTTTATACAACTTAGAACAAGCATCACTCTTTCCTTGGTCTCCTTGCCCTCCCCTCTTTATTCAGATTTACTCTCCTTTACATTGCACTATAATTCCGATTGCCATTTTGCTTATCACTGTGGCTATTACTCCATGGGATTCTGGTTGTTACTGTGGCTATTTTTCTATTACAGTTCTTGAGAATATTGAAAAGAAAGACTATTGAAAACTGTGTATTCAATGAGGAATGGGAAATTGATCTCATAATGAATGATGTGTTAGAGTGGATAAGAAAAAAAAAAGTAATGGAAGAGTTGCCCGAACCATCAAGTCTTTAAGAAAACAGTTTAACTGCATCACATACGGTATGTTTAAAAGTAGCAAAAGTTTGTATTCATCTGACAATAACAGGCAGCGACTTTCAACTGAAATGTCCTGTCCTATAAGGGAATAATGTAATATGTGTCGAGCACAAGTCACTTTGTGTGTGGCCATGGGTCATGCATAGATAGCCGAAGCAGGTACAGCGGCTGCTCATGTAAAGCAAGAAATGCAGGTTTGAATCCTGGTCTGGCTCAAATTTTCATGTCATCATTCCCTTATACAGCTGATGGTTGGTTGTATTCGTAACTGCGAATAGGTTTCATGTAGATCGGAAATGCTTCAGCAATGTACTCTTGAATGAATGAGCAATAGAAGTGGCAAAGGCATTTTATAATGATGGTGGTGCTTAACATTTTAAAACAGTTGCTGTCATGTAATACTGCAAAAGCTGTAATTCTTGATATGGACCATAGAACAGAAGAGAAACTAAACAATTTAACTGCTAACTGTCTGTGTCATTCTTGGTGTGACAACGAGAGAGAAGTCCAATCAAAATTACTTATAGCTGATGCCTGTCACTTGCTGCTACTGTGTTGCCACATCGGCTGCCAGCTACTGATCAGTTACAGGTAACACAAACTTGGCGGCAAGTCACTTCACACACACAGTTAATGTGTTGGAGCAATGCTGGATGTGGACGCCATGTGGTATGATGGAAATGCGAGATGCTCTGTCAACAGCCAACGTTAAGTGACCAATGACTTAACTGTGGCAGATAATGCATTTTGTAGCCCTGTCTTAACCTAACCCCAAACTCAAGATTTGCAATGTATATGAGAAAAAGCAGTAACAGTCAGAGGCCAAACAAAATTCATGATCGCTTTGTTCACAGTGATTAAAGCTAACCCCTTTGAGCAAATTCAAGACAGAAAAAAAAATCAGTTTCAGCACTAAAAAACAAATTATAATTTCATGCAGTCATTCACTGGCTACCTGAAACTATCCTCACACTGACTACATGAACTGCCACTTAACCAACCAATGAGCAGTCCTCATTGGCACTTTGTTGGGAGATTATAGACAATGCAGGCAGAGTCCAAATGAAGAAAGAATGATATGAGGAAAAATAAGAATAAATAAAAAAAGTTAATACAATAATGAAAATGAAGTAAGAAAGTATTATAACTTTTAATAAAATTACATTTAAATCAATTAACTGAAGGCACAGTCCATATCAATTCAGGCAGGCTACAAAAAAATCTTAACCTTCATAGTCTCTGTTATTGAATTTACCGTATGTGTAAATGAAGGACTAAGTAAGGAACATGTATTTTTGTCTTCTCCAAAAAAATTTCTGGTCCGAGATACAGTCCTCCAAAGATGACACATTTTGAAGATGTCTATTTTGGAAAAAATTTTAAAATGCTGTATCTCTGGAACAGTTCTAGATATTTTGTTGGGGTTTTTTATTTGAGAGAGAATTGCTTTATGACTACAAAAAAATCCTCTGTTTGGACTTATCTGTCAAAGTTCTTTTACTATAGCATTCTGAATTTTTATAATTTACAGAATTTTTTCCAAAAATGCCAATCCATAAAATTTTATTAGTACCATACAGTTCTATGAGGTTTGTTTTTTAAGTAAGGTCCATTCGCGTGTATAGTCCCGTAGTTCGCGCGGACGCCGCAACAAGCCACCGCGCCACTTGCCGGCATCCTTTCCGTTCACACTGATGCAAGTTGCAGCCCTGTAGCTGACGTGTACGCATCGCTGTGCTACTTTATAATGTTTACGATTATTGAATCGCCCGCCGCGTGTGAGAAACGGTCAGTGATAGGTTTTTTGACCGCAAGAAGCCTATCAGCTGCAGAAATTCATCGTCAGTTAACAGAAGTTTATGGCTTGAATGCAATGAGTGAAGGTAAAGTGCGTCAATGGGTTAGAGAGTTTAATAATGGCCGTCAAAACGTCCATGACGAAGAACGCTCAGACCGGCCCTCTGTGATCACTGATGATTTGGTGGCTGCAGTCGAAACAAAGGTTCGTGAGGACAGAATATTCACAATTTCCACTCTTTCTTTGGAATTTCCACAAGTTTCAAGATCAGTTTTGTACAAAATTATGTCTGAAAACCTAAACTTTAAGAAACTGTTCTCGGTGGGTACCCAGACTCCTCACAGAGGACCACAAAGGGAAGAGATTTGCCACTTCATTGGACTTTTTGATTCGTTAAAAGGAAGAATGGGATGACATGTTGAGTCAAATTGTCACTGGAGATGAAACATGGGTATCCCATATCACTCCCGAAAGCAAGCGACAATCGATGGAATGGCGACATACAACCTCACCCGTGAAGGTCAAAGCCAAACAGACGTCAAAGCGCAAGATTATAGCAACTGTGTTCTGCGACTGGCACGGTGTTTTGCTAGTGGACTTTATGCCACGAGGAACGACAATCAACTCAGATGCCTACTGTGCAACTCTAAAGAAACTCCGCAGAGCAATTCAAAACAAAAGGCGCGGCATGCTGACAAAAGGAGTTTTGCTCCTGCACGATAACGCTAGGCCTCACACCTCTCAAAAGACTCTGGATTTGATTGATTCTTTTGGCTGGGAAGTTTTGGACCATGCACCATACAGCCCCGACCTTGCTCCTAGCGATTTTCACCTTTTCCGGTACCTGAAACACCATCTTGGCAGGCAGCGCTTCAATGACCTCGACAAAGTGAAAGTGGCTGTGAACTCTTGGCTGTCGAAGCAGGCGGCCGAATTCTTTGAAGAGGGAATTAAAAACTTAGTTGTACAGTATGACAAGTGCTTAAATAAACAAGGCAACTATGTAGAAAAATAGGTAAAAGTGTGTAGAATCAGAAAATAAAAGTTTTTTTACAAAAGTATTTGTATCTTTTTTTTTTTTTAAATAAAAATGGGCCTTTACTTAAAAAACAACCCTCGTACATTCCCTGAAAAGGAGATCTTCCACTTTAAGGTTGAACAGGTTTTATAAACAACTGAAATTTTTGTCATACATAAAACATGTTTTATTACTACATCACATAACAGGCTCATAAAAATCAAAACCTAGCCTTATTTAACATAATTTTAGTTTTGAAAGATGAGTAAGAGACTCATTTTTCAAGCATTTTGAATGGTTCCAAAATGTATGTGAAAGGTCCAAAGACTTAAAGGTTTTAATTAATACGACTTCTTACCACTCTGTTTTGCACTGGAATTAGCCAGTCAATGAACTAAAAATGTGTTCCACTCCTTCAGTAACTTCCTTTGATATAAAGTGATTCCTTCCTGTTCTACCAATAGGAACTGGAGCACTTACAGTCTTCAAAACATTGTGAACAGGAAGTGAGCACTGATGGCGTTGTTGCTGTCCTTCAGCTGGAAAACGATATCCAGCAGATGCTCCATGTGGTAGCATGAAGTTCACTACAATTTCATTTAACTCCTAACTGGTGTCTATAATCTCTGCAATCCAACAGTCACAGTCATACATACACGCCACAAACGTCCCTTTCTCAGGTTGTTAATATGAATATTATCCTGCTGTTTCTGCGGTGTTGGCCGAAAGAATGAATTTCTTCTTTCTTGCTCTTTAAAGTGCACGCAATAGGAGTTCGCTCATCATTTAAGTCCAAAAATGTGTCTTCTGAAGTCCTTTCACAGGAGTAGTTTGTTTGGACCATTGTTCTTTCTTCTGCTCACAGAATTCTTCGATTTCCTCTTTGAACAAGTGAATGAGGGCTGTGGATGTAGAAAATTTCACAACTCTCGTAAAATCCCCAGTATTCTGAATTGCAGCTGAATTTGGTCTGGAAAGGTAAGTTTTGTAGTATGGTCCTTCAAGCAAGCCTCCTAAACTATCACAAGGCCCCTTTCCATGACCAGCAGCACTGTGAATCCAGTCAGTTGACACAAGCGACTTATTCAATTCTAACAGCTGGTAATGATTTTTAAAATGACTAAGAGAACCATTAGAAATAATAATATCTTCACTCCCTGTTTGCAGTTGAAGAATTTTGCCCATTGCTAGCAGAGCACATGCTGAGCCATGTCCTGTGTCATCACTTATAATTATGACATTTGTGGTCTTGTTTTGAAAATATGTCACTCCTGTAAAAATTGAAACCGGGTCATTACTCCAATGATACCCTTGTACTTCTTGTGGTAGGATTACAGGCCAGTTCTCAGCAAAATCACAGTGAAGTACTGAACATAGTTCTTCAGTCTGTACACACCCTTTCACTTCTGCAATGTGGTGCTGTTGCAATTTCTTCAGATGCTGGTGTGTTACTGCTTTCACTGACCATTTACCAAGTTCATCAATGAAACTGTCAAAGGTAACAGTTACCTTCACTAGTTGATTTTTCCTCTGATGTCACATATGTAATTTCTGCAAAGTTATCTGCTACGTCTTCTCGGCCAAGTGTCTGTAAAGACAGTCCTCCCATTCCAGGGCAGTCACCACATTCTTGAAACAAACAAGTGTCTCACTGTACATCACAGACTTCTAATGACTTCACACAATAAACCAAGGTTTCATATGTCACACGCTTCAGTAAGTTCTTCAACATTACCACCACAATGTTCAAATAGGTTTGTTTATAAATAAATAAATCTTCTGCTACCAGTCATGATTTTTCAAGTGCAGTTTTTTTGTGTGTGTTAAGCCATTTCTTTTGATGTTGTCCATTTATAATGGATCAAATCAGACAATGTTCAAAATTTGTGCAGCACACACATAAATAGGCATCTCTAGGTGGGAGTGGAACTACCCACTTAGGTCATAGTGCATAAAATTTTGATCTTCCAATATGTGAAGCTGTATAGTTGCTGTTATAAATTATAAAAGTTTCTTTAATACTGCGAATCTTGTACCTCTTCACTTTCGCAACTTTTTGGCCTTCGACTGTTACAGTTATAGTGTCTTTTTGTTGGCACTCTGGTGGGAATAGTCCCATTTCGTTTCCAGTTAATTGGCTGCACTATTTGAACTTGTGCTGCTTCTACAGGATGACCATAATAGGAGACTGGTCTTCAAAAAGAGTCCTTTTACAGACTCACATTTCTTGATTTGTCTACCATGTACTTTGATACTGATGGAATGTGGTTCAACATTGTTTTCTTTGAATGTGTCTCTGGAACTTGCACATTTTCACTGTAGTATGCACAGTATTCAACAGCTGAATTTATATTTGTGAAAATTCCTGGCAAGAGGTGCAAGAGTGCTTTGGTTCATTTTCTTCTTAAGATGGAATTTCTACTTTGAAGAGTGTGGTCAATTTTGCTGCAGTGTATTCATCCACAGTTTTAATTTCTCTGCACTTTCTTGATGCATAGAGATTATGACTCGACTTCAATGACAACGGTTTCTTAACAGGACTGACACCTACCTCTGTACCGGTTGTTGACGGATTCAGGGTATTTAATCCTTTCTGTATTGGTGCAGAATCTGCATGGTCTGCACCATGGGAGGCTTCACCTTCTTCAGATACTACCAATGCCGTTATTCTGTCAAAACTTTTAGAACACAAATAGTCATCACTGGAAACATCTTCACTTTGCAACACAATCTTCAAATGAAAACACTTATTCCCAAACTGAACAAAGTCACAGTGTCATCTTTGGAGGTCTGTATCTTGGGGCAGGAATTTCTTTTGAGAAAACAAAAAATACGTATTCCTTACTTACTCCTGAATTTTAACATATGCTAAATTCAATTACATCCGAGACTACGAAGGCAGCCCCCAGCCTGAAGTGATGCAGATTATGCCTGAATAAAAATAATAATTAAGGTATTTCAATTACATTTAGAAATAAAAGAAAGATTCCACTGTATTTCACGAGATACAAACATATACCTTTCACAAAAAAGATTAAGGCACTGACCACTGTGCTGTGCTACATTCCATACTGACTGTCAGTGTAATATTTATGACTCTGGTACCCAAGTAGCAACGATGAACTGCAGCCTTCCAAATTTGGCTTTACGTAATGTTATGCAACATTTATCTACTGTAAGTCAGTTTCTCTGACCACATTAGCTGTATACGTGACACTGAATCGTATTAGTGTGGAAGAAACCAATAGGGTTTGGTTAGTGCTAGTGTGTGTGTGTGTGTGTGTGTGTGTGTGTGTGTGTGTGTGTGTGTGTCCATATCTTTTTCATACTCACCTCAACCGTAGGATATTCAGAGAATCTTGGAGCGGCATCGGCGAAACAACTCAGGACTAATATCACCAATATTAGAGGGTAATATATCATATATGAAATGAATGAAAATGCTGGTTCAAACTGCAAAAAAATAAAAAATAACACTGTAAAACATATACAGAGGATTTTACTAATACTGCAACTATGGTACTCACACAACACAGAGTACTTTGTCATTAATTTACAAATTGCATAGGCACCAAATCCTCAAACAGGAATTTGCCACAAATCATATTATCTCCTTTTATATTCAATAATAAAGACAGTAAAAATAATTTTATTTCGTTTTTACAACAATAAGAAATGGATAGATTGCTTCCTACAGCATAGAAGAGGTACTGAGTCATAGGCAGGGACATACAAAGCAATTGCTCATCACACACACACACACACACACACACACACACACACACACACACACACACACACAGACAGAGAGAGAGAGAGAGAGAGAGAGAGAGAGAGAGAGAGAGAGAGAGAGAGAGAGCGAGCATCGGACATGAGCAGCAGTCTGCTGGGTTAGGTTGTGGGGCTAAGGAGGCGGCATGGAGTGGGTACAAATAGGGATGGCAAAGCAGATGTGGGGAAGATACGTCTAGAGGACAGGATTGGTTTCTACGTGCGAAGTCAGGAGGCTGTTCTCGGCAATGAGGATGGCAGAGAAGATAAGTAGAGTAGGGGACGAGACTAGTAGGAGTGTTGGTGGGATAGAAGGTATATGTAGTTCTGGATTGGCAGCAGGGAAGGTGAATGGCAAGAGACATGCAGACAGATAGCTTGTTAGTTGTCAGGCCCCACATAGGAAGCAGCACAATGGCTGCTTATTCTGCAGATCACATGGCTGCTTTCACAGGTATTCCTGCCTTTGATGGGGTTGGAAATGCTTGTAGCAGGATTGCACCAAGTGATAGTGGAACAGTGTATAAAGTAAATCTTGCATCTTTATCTATTGTGGAGCAGTGGTGGGGTAGGGAGGGACAAGGATATCGCATAGCTTATGTGGGTGGCAGAATAACACTGTAGGAGTGGTGGGGAGGATGATCCATATTTCTGGGCACAAAGAGGATCTGAACCCTGTCAGAGAATCTGATTTAGTTTCTCCATTCAAGAAGAGTGCTCTTGGTTGCCAGGCTGTGGGTGTCACGGAGGGTGACTGAAGAGACAAGGCATGGTATATATGTTTCTGTACAAGGTTGGGAGGGTAATTTCAGTCTGTGATGGCCTCAGTGAGACCCTTAGCATATTTGGAGAGGAACTGCTCATCACTACAGATGCAATGATCTTGGGTGGCTCTCTGGAAGGAACTTCTAGGTATGTCACAGGTGGAAGCATTGAAGTGGAGGTATTGGTGGTACGTTTGATGTGGATGTAGCCATCCTCGAGTTGGAGGTCACCATTGAGAAAGGTGATTTGTGGGTTGAGGATGACCAGGTGAAGCAAATGGGGATGGTTGAGAAGTGTTGAGATTCTGGCAGAGTGTTTATTCGGTGTCTTCACCCTCCATCTGGATCATGGAGATGTCATTAGTGAATCTGAACTGGTGAGTAGTTCATGATTCTGGGTTTTTTTTTTTTGTGGTTTTAGGGCGCACAACTTCAATGGTCATTAGCGCCCTGACTACTCTAAGAATGCACCGCGAGGCACAAGTGGACAACAACAACTAAAACGGAAAACACGATAAAAGACAGACTGACAGGCATAGGATTAAAAAACAGCATCATCAAATGTCCTGAGAGAGGTTTGTCAAATTGATAAAACGAAGAACACGAGCAACTGCTCGTGGGTCATCCGCTAAAATGGCATCGAAAGTACTTGGCAGGTTAAGATCTAGACGCAGTGTGTTAAAATATGGACAGGACATTAAAATGTGTCGAACCGTCAGCAAGTACCCACATGGGCAGAACGGCGCTGGTGCAGCCGTCAGCAGATGGCGATGGCTGAACCGGCAGTGTCCAATTCTTAACCGGACCAAAACTACCTCCTCTCGCCGAGAAGGGCGTGAGGAGGACGTCCAAGCCACGGGAAGAGGTTTTAAGGCCCGAAGCTTGTTGTCGGTAAGTGCAGCCCAATCGGCATGCCACAGCGACACAATGCGCCGACAAATGACCCTGCTAAAATCGGATGAAGGGACACAACAAGAAGCTGTCCGAGGCTGGAGGACCGCAGCCTTGGCCGCGGAATCTGCAGCTTCGTTCCCAGGGATACCGATATGGCCAGGAACCCGCATAAAGCTAACCGGAGAACCGACGTCCACCAGCTGCTGAAGAGAGCGTTGGATCCAGTGTACGAAAGGGTGAACCGGGTACGGATCACTGAGGCTCTGGATGGCGCTCAGGGAGTCGGAGCAGATGACATAAGCAGAATATCGGTGGCGGCAGATGTAAAGAACAGCCTGGTAGAGGGCAAAGAGCTCAGCTGTGAAGACCGAACAATGGCCATGGAGCCGGTGTTTGAAACTTTGTGCCCCGACAATAAAGGAACACCCGACCCCGTCATTGGTCTTAGAGCCATCTGTATAAATGAAAGTCACGTCGATGAACTTCGAACGAAGTTCCAAAAAACGGGAGTGGTAGACCGAACCGGGGGTAACCTCTTTTGGGAGCGAGCTGAGGTCAAGGTGAACGCGGACCTGAGCCTGGAGCCAAGGTGGCGTGTGGCTCTCGCCCACTCGAAAGGTTGCAGGGAGTGAAAAATTAAGGTGTTGAAGGAGGCGACGAAAGCGAACTCCAGGGGGTAGCAGGGCAGAGACATACAACCCGTATTGACGGTCGAGAGAGTCGTCAAAAAAGGAACGATAAGACGGATGGTCGGGCATTGACAGTAGCCGACAGGCATACCGACAAAGCAGTATATCGCGCCGGTAGGTGAGTGGCAATTCGCCAGCGTCAGCATGAAGACTCTACGGGACTAGTATAAAATGCTCCGATCGTAAGTCGTAAACCCCGATGTTGTATGGAGTTGAGGCAGCGTAAGATGGATGGCCGTGCAGAGGAGTATACGAAGCTCCCATAATCCAGCTTGGAGCAGACGATCGACCGATATAGACGAAGTAGGACAGTTCGATCCGCTCCCCACGACACACCACTGAGAACACGGAGGACATTTAAAGAACGGATACAACGGGCGGCCAAATATGACATGTGGAGACCAGCTAAGTTTCCTGTCAAATGTAAGGCCTAAAAATTTGGTTGTCTCCACGATTGGGAGAGCAACGGGACCGAGTCGTATGGACGGTGGGAGAAACTCTTTGTAGCGCCAGAAGTTAATACAGACCGTCTTCTCGGCAGAAAAACGGAAGCCATTGGCGACACTCCAGGAGTAAAGACGGTCAAGAGAACGCTGAAGACAGCGCTCCAGGACACGTGTACACTGCGCGCTGCAATAGATGGTAAAATCGTCCACAAAAAGGGAGCCTGATACATCAGCTGGGAGGCAATCCATTACTGGATTGATCGCGATGGCGAAGAGAGCGACGCTCAAAACTGAGCTCTGTGGCACCCCATTCTCCCGGCGAAAGGTGTCCGACAGGACAGAACCCACACGTACCCTGAACTGTCGATCCATTAAAAAGGAACGAATAAAAAGAGGGAGGCGACCGCGAAGGCCCCATGTATGCATGGTGCGGAGAATGCCCGCCCTCCAACAGGTGTCGTAAGCCTTCTCCAAATCAAAGAACACAGCCGCGGTCGGGCGCTTCCGCAATAAGTTATTCATAATGAAGGTCGATAAGGTAACCAGATGGTCAACAGCAGAGCGGCGCCTGCGAAATCCACATTGTACATTGGTAAGTAGGCGTCGAGACTCGAGCAGCCAAACCAATCGAGAGTTAACCATTCGCTCCATCACTTTACAGACACAGCTGGTAAGCGAGATAGGTCGATAACTGGAAGGCAAGTGCTTGTCCTTCCCCGGCTTAGGAATCGGGACAACAATAGATTCGCGCCAGCATGCGGGAACATGTCCCTCAATCCAGATGCGATTGTATGTACGAAGAAGAAAACCTTTACCCGCAGGAGAAAGGTTCTTCAGCATCTGAATATGAATAGAATCAGGCCCTGGAGCGGAGGACCGGGATCGGCCAAGTGCGTTTTCGAGTTCCCGCATGGTGAATGGGGCATTATAACTTTCACAATTCGAGGAGCGGAAGTCAGGTGGCCTAGCCTCCTCTGCCTGTTTGCGGGGGAGGAAGGCAGGGTGGTAATGAGCAGAGCTCAAAACCTCTGCGAAAAAGCGGCCGAAGGCATTGGAGACAGCCTCAGGGGCCACAAGGACGTCATTCGCGACCTTCAAGCCAGAAACTGGGGAGTGGACCTTAGTGCCAGATAGCCGGCGCAGGCTACCCCAGACAACAGAAGAAGGAGTAAAACTGTTGAAGGTGCTTGTGAAAGCAGCCCAGCTGGCTTTCTTGCTTTCTTTAATAATACGACGACACTGAGCACGTAATCGTTTATAATTAATACAATTCGCCACTGTAGGGTGGCGTTTAAAGGTGCGTAAAGCACGTCGTCGAGCACGTAAAGCGTCTCTACATGCTGCAGTCCACCAGGGGACCGGTACGCGACGTTGAGAAGAAGTAGGGTGAGGGATGGAATATTCAGCAGCAGCGAGAATGACTTCCGTGAGGTGTGCGACCTGACGATCGCAGCTTGTGAAGGTTTGATCCTGAAAGGTCGCCCTGGAAGAGAAGAGCCCCCAGTCTGCCTTGGAGATGGTCCAACTAGAGGAGCACGGAGAGGGAGTATGCTGCAGGAGATGGATAACACACGGGAAGTGGTCGCTCGAATATGTATCAGCAAGTGCATACCACTCAAACCGGCATGCAAGTTGGGGAGTACATATAGAGAGGTCTAAATGGGAATAGGTGTGAGATGTGTCCGAAAGAAAAGTAGGGGCGCCAGTATTGAGGCAGACAAGATTGAGCTGGTTGAAAAGGTCTGCTTAAGGAGCCCCTTGGGCAGGATGCTGGAGAGCCCCAAAGGGGATGGTGGGCATTGAAGTCTCCAGTTAACAAAAATGGTGCAGGTAGCTGAGCAATAAGTTGCATCATGTCTGCCCTGGTAACGGCAGATGACGATGGAGTGTAAACGGTACAAAAGGAAAACGTAAAAGTGGGGAGAGTAATGCGGATGGCAACTGCCTGCAGGCCGGTGTGCAACGTGATGGGATCGTAGTAAATATCATCCCGGACCAGCAACATAACCCCTCCATGAGCTGGGATACCTACCACAGGGGGTAGGTCAAAACGCACAGAGGTGTAGTGTGCCAAGGCAATTTGATCGCATGGGCGTAGCTTCGTTTCCTGGAGGGCTACGACGAGCGGACGATGCAAGCGGAGCAGCAACTTCAAGTCCTCTCGGTTGGAGCGAATGCTGCGAATATTCCAGTGAATAAGTGCCATCGTAAGAAAAGGAAGATGAGAGAAGGGGTCACCTAGAAGGCCGCTTAGGGCCTGGCTTCGAGCGAGCACTGCCGCCGCTATCAGTAGGCGGACAGTCATCGTCCATGGGGTCTATAGGGTCATCGGCCATCTCGGGATGATGGCCGGGAGGGGGAGCTTCCTCCGCCGGTGAACGGCCAGATGTTCGGCTACCAGCGGTGCGGCCAGGCGAAACGGATGACGGCCTGGGGCGGCAACCGCTGGGTGGCGCAGGAGGAGAAAGGCGCCGTGGCGGAGAAGGAGAACTGTGCTTCCTATGCGCCTTTTTAGAAGGACGGTTGGTGGAAGTACCGGTCGAAGGCTGGGAGGTCGAGGGACGGAGGAAGTCTGCACGGGATGGTTCCTTCTTGAAGGACCGTGCATCTGACTTCGGGGTCTTCGACTTAGCAGAAGCTGAGGAAGTGGCTGGTGTCTGTGGGGTGATGGGAGGAAGAGGAGACGTCGACCGCGCGATCTTAGCGCTGGCCGAACGGACGACCGTGGTGCTGAAGGTCAGATCGCATGTCTGGGTTGCTACCTCCCTTGTAGTCCGAGGAGAGGCGAGGACAGTGCTGTATTTCCCCGCTGGGAGCAGCGTGGGCTTCCTACTAGCCAATAGCTTGCGAGCAGCCGAGGTGGACACTTTCTCTTTGACCCGTATTTCCTGGATACAGCGTTCTTATAGACAGGACAGTTGCGGGAGGAGGCGGCATGGTCACCCTGACAGTTCACACAATGAGGAGACGGAGGTGGACAGTCACCCTCATGGGCATCCCTGCCACAGGTGACACATTTAGCCGCATTGGAACAAGACTGTCGAGTGTGATTGAAACGCTGACACTGGTAGCAGCGCGTAGGTGTCGGGACATAGGGGCGAACAGAAATAACCTCGTAGCCCGCCTTGATGCGCGATGGCAGCTTAACACTATCGAAGGTCAAGAAAAGTGTCCGGGTCGGTACAAGGTCATTGTTGACCTTTTTCATGACCCTATGGACAGCCGTCACGCCCTGCTCAGCGAGGAAAGATTGAATCTCCTCGTCAGTCAATCCGTCGAGGGAGCTAGTATAGACTACACCACGAGACGAATTCAAAGTTCGGTGGGCCTCCACCCGGACAGGGAACGTGTACAGGAGTGTGGCCCGAAGCAGTTTTTGTGCCTGAAAGGCACTCTCAGTTTCTAGTAATAAGGTACCGTTACGCAACCTGGTACAAGATTTGACAGATCCGGCTATGGCATCTACGCCCTTCTGGATAACGAAAGGGTTGACAGAGGAAAAATCCTTTCTGTCCTCAGATCGAGAAACGACGAGGAACTGTGGGGCAGGCGGTAGTACTTTTGTCACGGGTGGCTGGTCACGTTTCCATTTTTGGGCAGAAGTCTAAAGCGATGGAGTAGAATCCATTGCGGAGGAATCCCCCATGATTGCCAGCGTCTCCGATGGCGCGCTCCTTCCTTGTGGGGACCCTCTCAGAGGGCACTCCCGCCTTAGGTGAATGTTTACACCTCAGGTCACACCTACCGAGAAACAGACGGTGGGACCAATCGGCATGGTCAGAAGGTATCAGCTCAGGCAATCACCCCTCCCCGGGCCTGGCCTTTACCAGGGGGTACGCGCGTGCCTTACATGTCTACCCAGGGCGGGGACTTACGCGTTACCCCGTCACCGGCTACGCGTGCGAACGCGTGGGTCGGCCTTCAGGCATGCACAGGGAGGAAGGAAGAAGAGGAAAAAGAAGAGAGAGAGGGAGAAAGAGGACAGACTGTCTCAAACGCCGAGGCGGAGACCAGAGAAGGCAAGGAGAAGAAGGCAATGAGAAGGCAAGGAGAAAAAGGCAATGAGAAGGCAAGGAGAAAAAGGCAATGAGAAGGCAAGGAGAAAAAGGCAATGAGAAGGCAAGGAGAAAAAGGCAATGAGAAGGCAAGGAGAAAAAGGCAATGAGAAGGCAAGGAGAAAAAGGCAATGAGAAGGCAAGGAGAAAAAGGCAATGAGAAGGCAAGGAGAAAAAGGCAATGAGAAGGCAAGGAGAAAAAGGCAATGAGAAGGCAAGGAGAAAAAGGCAATGAGAAGGCAAGGAGAAAAAGGCAATGAGAAGGCAAGGAGAAAAAGGCAATGAGAAGGCAAGGAGAAAAAGGCAATGAGAAGGCAAGGAGAAAAAGGCAATGAGAAGGCAAGGAGAAAAAGGCAATGAGAAGGCAAGGAGAAAAAGGCAATGAGAAGGCAAGGAGAAAAAGGCAATGAGAAGGCAAGGAGAAAAAGGCAATGAGAAGGCAAGGAGAAAAAGGCAATGAGAAGGCAAGGAGAAAAAGGCAATGAGAAGGCAAGGAGAAAAAGGCAATGAGAAGGCAAGGAGAAAAAGGCAATGAGAAGGCAAGGAGAAAAAGGCAATGA
This sequence comes from Schistocerca cancellata, assembly GCF_023864275.1. Lineage (NCBI taxonomy): Eukaryota > Metazoa > Arthropoda > Insecta > Orthoptera > Acrididae > Schistocerca > Schistocerca cancellata. The sequence goes on from NC_064632.1 coordinate 307,245,279, forward strand.
GAAGGCAAGGAGAAAAAGGCAATGAGAAGGCAAGGAGAAAAAGGCAATGAGAAGGCAAGGAGAAAAAGGCAATGAGAAGGCAAGGAGAAAAAGGCAATGAGAAGGCAAGGAGAAAAAGGCAATGAGAAGGCAAGGAGAAAAAGGCAATGAGAAGGCAAGGAGAAAAAGGCAATGAGAAGGCAAGGAGAAAAAGGCAATGAGAAGGCAAGGAGAAAAAGGCAATGAGAAGGCAAGGAGAAAAATGCAATGAGAAGGCAAGGAGAAAAATGCAATGAGAAGGCAAGGAGAAAAATGCAATGAGAAGGCAAGGAGAAAAATGCAATGAGAAGGCAAGGAGAAAAATGCAATGAGAAGGCAAGGAGAAAAATGCAATGAGAAGGCAAGGAGAAAAAGGCAATGAGAAGGCAAGGAGAAAAAGGCAATGAGAAGGCAAGGAGAAGTCAAGGGAAAGAGTAAGGAAGACAGTGAGGTGGAGAAGAGCAAAGAAAGGAACCAACAAAAGGAAGGAAGAAACGAGAAGTGAAAAACCAGAAAGACCACAATTATAGGCCGTGGAACCGTCCGTCTACGGACGCAGGCGCTAACTACCCCCGTGAGAGGGATGGACTCCTTTTAGTCGCCTCTTACGACAGGCAGGAATACCTCGGGCCTATTCTAATCCCCGGACCCGCAGGGGGGGGGGGGTCTGCGTGGTTGGAAAAGATTCCTCTAGATGGCCTGTGAATAGGTTGGCATAGGAAGATGCCTATCACTGCACCACCGAATTGTTTGTAGCTGATGCCTATGAAGGAAAGGTATTTATATGAGTGAGGATATAGTCGGCCATAGTGGCTATGCAGGAGGCCATAGATTTGGGTCAGTGGGGCACAGGGATAGGAAGTATTCAATAGCAGTAACGTCAGAAGCATTGGGGGACAGTATAGAAGGATATGGCATTGTCAGTGATGAGCAGGTCAGCAAGAGCTGTGGGGAGTTGGAGGAGGAAATGGATAGTGTCATATATCGAAGGGTAGATTATGTGCAAGAGGCTGAAGGTGTTTATCAATTAGAGCAGACATTGCACAGTAACCTATCACAAGCCACAAAGGAGCATCCTGGGTGGTTGGGTCTATTGACTTTAAGAAGCAAATCATGTAGCATGAGAGGGACTCAGGAGAGATGTTCTGGGACTGATCTAAGGATTTGAGGGGGAACCAAAAACCCTACTATATTTCAAGCATGGTGTCATTGTGGCAGAGTTTCTAGGTGAATGTATCTGATAGTTGGCAGAGCCCCTCCACCAAGTAAACCTTGCAGTTAAAAGCCACAGTGGTGGGGCCTTTGTCAGCAGGTAAGATTTTATGTTTGGGAATATTGATGAGGCATGTTTTGAGGTTCCAGAAATTCTCAACCTTGCCTTGCAATGAGTCCCAAAATCACTAAATATGGAACCCAACCCTACAGCCTCAGATGGAAATGCTATCCACCACGTAAATATTAATCCTGAGCTTACAAACCTACCCACCCACCTACCTACCTACCTACCAACAAACATTTTCCCACCATTATGAACTGTGGAGATTACCTGCTGGAGGGACTCTGCCTACTGACAAGTCCACCTACAAACCGTGCCAGTGGCCCCACACCTGAAATCCAGCAGGATCATCAGTCCCTCACATCCCTTGGCCCATTCCATAACCTCTTATCTGACACTCACTCATTTGCCTCGCCCCCACCAGTCCCCTCACTCCTATCTTCTACATGCTACCTTACATCCACAAACCCAACCATCCAGGACACCATATTGTGGCCAGTTACTGTGCCCCACAGAGAATCTCTGCTCTCATGGACCAGCACCTTCAGCCTATTACCCATAACCACCTATCCTCCTGTGTCTAAGACACCAACCACTTTCTCCACCAACTTTCCACAGTTCATGTTCCTTTAGCACACTAATATCCCCAATGTTCATGCTGCTATTGAACATGACCTTTGCCAACACCCGGCTGACTCAGGACCTACAACCCCCTTTGTCGTCATCACGACCCACTATATCATCACTCACGATTACTTCTCGTTCAAAGTCTTCACCTACAAACAAATTTATGGTACAGCAATAGGCACTCGTATGGTACCATCCTATACCAACCTCCTGATGGGTCATCTGGAAGAATCCTTCCCAGCCAACCAAAATCATAAACCCCTCATATGTATAAGATTGAATAATATTCATTATCCAGATCGAGGGTGAGGACATCCTAACCAAATTCTTCCAGAACCTCAACAGTTTCTCCTCCATTCACTTCATGTGGCCCTCCTAAACCCAACAAGACCTTCCTCTATGTCAATCTACAACCGAAGGATGGCTATATTAGTACCTAAGTCCACATAAAACCTACCAACAATACCTCCGCTTGAAGAGCTATCACCCATTCCACACCAGCAAGTCCCTTCCATACTGCCTAGCCACGTGTTGCCTGATCTGTAATCATGAGCAGTACCTCTTAAAATATGCCAGGAACTTCACTGAGGCCTTCACAGACCAAATTATCTTCCCAATGTCGTCTAAAAACAGGTCTCCTAAGCCTTGTTTCGCCAATTACCTACCATATCTCACATACCCACAGTCCAGCCCCAAAGGAGCACTCCTCTCTTGACTTAGTACCACCCAAGAGAACACACTACATTCTCCACCAGGATTTAGACTCTCTCATACTGCTCCAAAATGAGAAATTTTGTCCCCACACTTCCTATAGTGGTATTCCACTGGCCACAGGAACTACACAGTATCCTTATCCATGCCTACTCCACCACTGCTCCCAACCCATTGCCTCATGACTCATCTCCCCAAAACAGATGTAGATGCGAGACCTGTCACATGTGCCCTCACTCCCACTTACTTCAGTCCTGTCACAGTTGTCTCTTGCTCCATCAAAGGCAGGGCTTTGTGTAAAAGCAGTAATGTGACCTACAAACTAAGTTGCAACTATTAGGCTACTTTCCTCATGGAAATGAAAACTAAAAAGCTGTCTGTGTACGTGAATGCCAACTGTCAAACTATGGCCAAGAGAAAACTGGACCATCCACTTGCTGAACAGCTGCCCAACACAATGTGCCTCACCTCAATGACTCCTTTACAGCCTGCACCTGCACCATGTGAATTCTTCCTACCAACATCAGCTTTACTGAAATGCGCAAGTGGGAACTTTCCCTATAATGTATGCTTCATTCCCTTACCCCCTCCCCCTACCCCAGCATCTCAACCTTCGCCAATCCTCCATCTACCTTCGCCCTTCCCTCCTCCCACTCCAGCACTACTCATTTTCTTTCCCACGAATGCACCTGCAAGTCTATTCCTCGTCTCTACTTCTCTCTTCTGTCACCACTGTTCCTTCTCCCCCTGTTCATCATCACAGCCTCCCACCTTGGCACCTAGCAGCCCATCCTACCACCCCATGTCATCTCTTTCACCAGCATCCAACCCCAGCATATCACTACTCACATTAAATGCAGTCACAGTCTGGCTCCAGCACCCAGGGACAGTGGCCATGTGTATGCAAGTGGTAGTGTGGTTATTATTATTATTATTTCTTTACTTTCTCAGACGTTAAGTCTGGTTAAAAATGGAAAGTGACGCGGACCTTGATCAAGCGTCACTTCCTTTTAACTGTATGGTATATGTTATATTGCATTTAGGAACTTTCGGGTAATTGAACATGTATCAATAATTACAGATTTCTGTAATTGTATATATAAGTTTGGATGTAGCTGTATAGCATTGATGTACTGAAGGATATTGTGTGGTGTAACTCCTGTAGTTGATAGTATAATTGGTATAATGTCAACTTTATCCTGATGCCACATGTCCTTGACTTCCTCAGCCAGTTGGATGTATTTTTCAATTTTTCTCCTGTTTTCTTTTGTATATTTGTTGTATTAGGTATGGATTTTCGATTAGTTGTGTTAATTTCTTCTTTTTATTGGTGAGTATGATGTCAGGTTTGTTATGTGGTGGTGTTTTATCTGTTATAATGGTTCTGTTCCAGTATAATTTGTATTCATCATTCTCCAGTACATTTTGTGGTGCATACTTGTATGTGGGAACGTGTTGTTTTATAAGTTTCTGTTGTAAGGCAAGCTGTTGATGTATTATTTTTGCTACATTGTCATGTCTTCTGGGGTATTCTGTATTTGCTAGTATTGTACATCCACTTGTGATGTGATCTACTGTTTCTATTTGTTGTTTGCAAAGTCTGCATTTATCTGTTGTGGTATTGCGATCTTATGCTTACTGTAATATCTGGTGTTTATTGTTTGATCCCGTATTGCAATCATGAATCCTCCCGTTTCACTGTATATATTGCCTTTCCTTAGCCATGTGTTGGATGCCTCTTGATCTATGTGTGCCTGTGTTAGATGATACGGGTGCTTGCCATGTAGTGTTTTCTTTTTCCAATTTACTTTCTTCGTATCTGTTGATGTTATGTGATCTAAAGGGTTGTAGAAGTGGTTATGAAATTGCAGTGGTGTAGCCGATGTATTTATATGAGTGATTGCTTTGTGTATTTTGCTAGTTTCTGCTCGTTCTAGAAAGAATTTTCTTAAATTGTCTACCTGTCCATAATGTAGGTTTTTTATGTCAATGAATCCCCTTCCTCCTTCCTATCTGCTTAATGTGAATCTTTCTGTTGCTGAACGTATGTGATGTATTCTATATTTGTGGCATTGTGAACGTGTAAGTGTATTGAGTGCTTCTAGGTCTGTGTTACTCCATTTCACTACTCTCCAAATGAGTAGGTCAATATTGGTATAGCATAAGTATTTATAGCTTTTGTCTTGTTTCTTGCTGTCAATTCTGTTTTCAGTATCTTTGTTAGTCTTTGTCTATATTTTTCTTTTAGTTCTTCTTTAATATTTGTATTATCTATTCCTATTTTTTGTCTGTATCCTAGATATTTATAGGCATCTGTTTTTTCCATCACTTCTATGCAGTCGCTGTGGTTATCCAATATGTAATCTTCTCGTTTTGTGTGTTTTCCCTTGACTATGCTATTTTTCTTACATTTGTCTGTTCCAAAAGCCATATTTACATCATTGCTGAATACATCTGTTATCTTCAGTAATTGGTTGAGTTGTTGATTTGTTGCTGCCAGTAGTTTTAGATCATCCATGTATAGCGAATGTGTGATTTTGTGTGGGTATGTTCCAGTAATATTATATCCATAATTTGTATTATTTAGCATGTTGGATAGTGGGTTCAGAGGAAGACAGAACCAGAAAGGACTTAATGAGTCTCCTTGGTATATTCCACGCTTAATCTGTATTGGCTGTGATGTGATATTATTAGAGTTTGTTTGGATATTAAGTGTGGTTTTCCAGTTTTTCATAACTATGTTTAGAAACTGTATCAATTTAGGATCTACTTTGTATATTTCCAATATCTGTAGTAACCATGAGTGGGGTACACTGTCAAAGGCTTTTTGGTAATCAATGTATGTGTAGTGTAGGGACCTTTGTTTAGTTTTAGTTTGATATGTCACCTCTGTATCTATTACCAGTTGCTCTTTACATCCTTGTGCTCCTTTGCAGCAGCCTTTTTGTTCTTCGTTTATAATTTTGTTCTGTGTTGTATGTGTCATTAATTTCTGTGTAATGACTGAAGTTAATATTTTGTAGATTGTTGGTAGGCATGTTATGGGGCGATATTTAGCTGGGTTTGCTGTGTCTGCTTGATCTTTAGGTTTCAGATAGGTTATTCCATGTGTAAGTGTATCAGGGAATGTGTATGGGTCTGCAATGTAACTGTTAAATAATTTAGTGAGATGTGAATGTGTTGAGGTGAACTACTTTAGCCAGTAATTTGCTATTTTATCATTTCCAGGGGCTTTCCAATTGTGTGTAGAATTAATTGCTCGGGTGACTTCATGTCGCAAAATTATCACTTCAGGCATTTGTGGTATTATCTTGTACGAGTCTGTTTCTGCTTGTATCCACCGTGCATGCCTGTTATGTTATACCGGGTTTGACCATATGTTGCTCCAGAAGTTTTCCATGTCTGTTATGTTTGGTGGATTGTCTATTTTAATGTGTGTGTTATCTATTGTTTGGTGAAATCTCTTTTGGTTTGTGCTGAATGTTTGGTTTTGTTTCCTTCTATTTTCACTTTTTTTGTATCTTCTAAGTCGTTTGGCCAATGCTTGTAATTTCTGCTTCTTTTCATCTAATTGCTCTATTGCTTCTTGTTGTGAGATTTTACCTAACCTTTTTCGGTTTTTGTCTGATATTTCATTTCTTATAAATTGTGTTAGCTGTCCAATGTCTTTTCTCAGTTTTTCTATTCTGATCTGTAGCCTGCGTTGCCATGCTGGTTTTGTGGGTTTCTTCTGTGTGTTGGTTTGTTCTGATCTCTGCCTAATGTGTATATTTAGTGTAGTGAGTGCTCCTATATAAACCAGTAGTTGTAACTCTTCCGTAGTTGTATTTTCATTTATTTTGTTGTGTATGATTGTGTTGATAGTTTTTATTGTTGTTTCGACTTGTGGGTTATTTGGCGGTCTATGCAAGAATGGTCTAATGTCTGTATTTGTGTCTTTGTATTCTATATATGTCAGCTGAAATTTCTCTTCTATATCTAACACGTGTCTCTCTTCGTGTTCCATTTGTGTTTGTTCTGGTGGCTGTCTTAAGATTTCGTTTTCCTCTGATTGTTTAATTGATGCGTGTTGGTCTTTGTTTGTTTGCTCTGGGATGTTTGAGTCCATTAGTGTATTTTCTTCTTCTTCTGATTGCACATTATTTTGTTCCAGTATTTGTTGTACTTGTTGTTTGATGTTTTCTAATTCTGACTGGGGTATCCTGTTATTTTTTTATTACTACACGGATCTGATCAGCAAGTCGTAGTTCTGTAAAAAATTTTAATTCCGGGTATCTGGTAATAAATGTCGTGTATACTTGTGATCTGTATCCAGTTGTGTTGGTTCCTAGGTTTGTTGCTTGGTAATAATAGAACATGAGGTGTCGATTAACTTCATCTGACCATCTCATCCTCTGTCTTTGTTTTCCTTCTAGGGTGGTTGCAGGAAGCATATCCTGCAAAACACCTCTATTTGGATTTAAATCATTTTCCAGTTGGCTAGCAGTGTCGTTACCATTGTGGGCGGGCATAGGGTTCAAGCGTCATCCCCGACCATGGCGGCATTTGTCTGAGGCTTCTTTAGTTCTGTCCTGAACCAAGTAATCACACTAAAAGGGGGGTTAGCCCTATTAGTGTTTTGTTCTTTTCGTCGCCTTTTACGACTGGCAGAACATACCGGAGGCCTATTCTTTTCCCGGGCCTCCACGGGATTTATTATTATTATTATTATTATTATTATTATTATTATTATTATTATTATTACAATGACGATGATTGTGTGCATATGTTTTCTGTTTTGAGACAATTACCTTTTTGTCAGAGAGCTTAAATGTTTAGCAGAGTACTACATTGTGCCTGTCTGCAACTCAACACCTGGTCTACTTGGAGAGTAGCAACTCATCCTTTTCCCATTATTGTTATTTTATTTGAACTTCAATAGATTCAATTGTTTGTTTTGTAATTTGTAGTAAATAAACATTATTGTTATCGTATGACCTAGGATTCAGGCTTACGCCGAAGACACCAACCAAGCACAGGTAGTATCATTTTCTTATACTTCAACTTCTTAAACTATCGATTATTTCAATTGTTACTGACACGTTATGAAGACAAATATAAATTTCTGAACCTTTTTTCAACACTTCAGCAGCTAAAATTCTGAATAGAAGGAATAGACAATGTTTGTTAGTAAAATTGTTATCACTAACGGTCACCTATAACATGCAGATAAAGTTACCTACATTTTTACTCTTACTTCATGTCTAAGGGTAACCCAGTTATTCTTTTAAGATTTCAGAATGTTTAACAGTAACGTAAGAATAATTTTACCTCATGCATTTTATCCCCATTAATGAAAAAAAAATGCATTTCAGGAAGTATTATACTTACTTTACCTCTAGTAACACAAAACACCAAGCTACTTAGTTGTCCTTCATAATGAGTTTCTCCCTAAGGATCATGCCTGATATTATGTCCCGAGAACAGTAGTGTCAGATTCCTAAAGATTAGAGACAGACGGGGATAGTGTCAAACTGCTGGAACAGTGGTCCCCACTCCTGAGGCGGATGTCTCCACTGCTATGGTAGGGCAAAGTAACATTTAACACTACTGTTGTTGTTGTTGTTGTTGTTGTTGTTGGCTACATTAGGAAAAGCAGCGACCTTTTGCTTTCAGCTTAACGCTATTACTACCAAATTTGGAGTTAGTGTAAAAAGCAGGAACATACCAACTAATGGAGTAAGGGAAGGAAAAATATCTAAATGTGACTGGCCTGAGGCAGTATGGAGGTGCAGAGCCCCACATCAGGTTGGCTGATGCTTTAAAGTGCTGGGGGATTGACGGGTTGACAGCAGATAGAGAGAAACAGAGCATTGCGGCAACATTTTAGGGACTCTCGATTTTCATATTCAGAAGAGTTCTCAGCAAGATCACTGGGACATCAACTACTTTTCATCTCATTGCCAGCCTTGGATAAGCTCCATTTTTGGTCTATTTTCTCTCCCAGTGTTTGCACTTTACAAAGCTGCTACTGACTGCTACCTCTATCATCTCTCTCCCACGAACACTGACACAAACTTCTGTTGTGCCAATGGTTCAATTGTTTGCTTTTTTTAATATCTATCTTTTTTTAATAATATCTATCTTTTTTTAATATCTATCTTTTTTTATTATCTATCTTTTTTTATTATCTATCTTTTTTTATTATCTATCTTTTTTTATTATCTATCTTTTTTTATTATCTATCTTTTTTTATTATCTATCTTTTTTTATTATCTATCTTTTTTTATTATCTATCTTTTTTTATTATCTATCTTTTTTTATTATCTATCTTTTTTTAATATCTATCTTTTTTTAATATCTATCTTTTTTTAATATTTATAAGTACCCTCCAGTGTAGTAGTTTAGCCTGAATGCAATAGAAGAGCGTTATTCAGACCCTCGAGTTCCTCAAGTCTCCTGTCACAAGTATCCTTATATCAAATCCCAAAACCTGTGCCTCTTATAGGTGCCTTGTGGTTGACTTTTGGCACTGATTCGAACAATTAACTGCCACCACTGGAAAATTTGTCTTCTGCATTTGTTCCTAACCACCCAGGAACTGCAGAATGACCTGTAATCCCTTTCTCCCTCTCTCTTGTACCAGAACATGACAGCTCTTCCACAATGATTAACGCCTAAAGAAGTTAGTTGGACTGGTCCAACACAGCTGCAACATTTACATTACAGCCTTAGTTCAGTGGGCTTCTGAATTGTTGGAAACAGCAGTGGAACACAGATAGCTGCAACTTTTATAATGTTCAAGATGTGCAAATACTGAATCAGATCCACAACCCATTTTCAATTTTTCCACTATCATGTAGATTATGCTCCACCAGTCTTCAAGCACCAGGGACATACACCACTTCTCTTGCAGTTACCGGTTCTTCACAGAGGAATAGTCTACCACTTGGTTCTCTGTCACTGAGATGTGTGACCAGATAGAAAGTGTGCGTGCCGCCCAAGCATTTTCATACGACACCTCCACAGACTCAACACTGACTCCTGCATCATTGTTACCCTTCGAATTCAGAAAATAAATTACTGCACGATGCTACACTTTATCAATGAGCTACACCATTTTATTTTGGTTTCTCTAATAGCATACTATGGCACTGTAGCATGGGGGGTTTCATTCATTATGTACCAGGATTGCAAGTATGCACCTTCAGGCAAGCAGAAAATTAATGAATTTATTGTTCCATTTGAAGTGATAAATGGAACTTTGACTACCCCTCTTAATATATGCCATTCCTCATTTAAACAGACATGATGGTGGTTCACAGATAAAACTGTAATTGCAAGATCCCTGAAAAACCAGTTGGCAGGTATCATCAGTCATTAGAAAAAATACATATGGACAAAATCAATTGCATTTGATTTCACAATAGGGCATCTGTAGTGCCCCTTCAGTAATTGTCCAATTAACACCTCCAAAGTGACATTCTAACCCCATGATCATAGAAGCTTTTATCACTCCTCCCTTTAATCAATTATTAAATGCCTAAAACTACCATATCACAGTTGCCAGTTCAAATACATGACAGATGTAAGAGTGTCTCAGCAATAAGCAAACAACTTTCATATCTCACACACTTTTCTGATGTGTGTTTTAACTTACAGTGTTTTCATAAGTTAATGCTATCTGTGCACGGTACTGCACTGCACCACAAATTGCAAGGAGTAACCAGAATAGGAACAGCAATCCCGATGTTCGCATGCCTCTTTTACGGTTGTAGAAGAGGAGAGCACCAGCTAGGCACTGCAAAAAAATAAATAAAAATAAAAATTAGTGAGCTGTTCTCATCTGTCACAGCAACTGACTTGCACAACATTTGTAGAACTGAGTGCTAATGGCACTAACCGAAATAAAAAATTATAGTAATGTTCTTGCATTGCAAATAGTCACACATAAAATAATGTTGTCATATTTATTTGGGCAGGAATGAAGCTTCTTTTCTCAAGCAATTTTTCTCACTAAGAAGAATGACAAATTAGGTATGTAGATTTTATCATCTAAGAAAACTGTTGAAGTGTACAGTATATTATCAATGAGAGGTGTTTATGGTTGTTAACTTTTTCCCATTGTTTCTCTGTCTGGAACATTTCTCTGGAAGACTCCACCAAGCTCTTTTCTTTCAGCTCTTTCTCAGCTGATGTTTATCCTGTCATTTACATAATCCTCTGCAATAATCTCAAGTTCACAATGAATGAGCATTTAGTTGTACATTCTACACCCCTGTCCCTCATATTAGCTCCTCATGTTGTGGATTGTGTGTCTTGTTGTTATACTTCAGAATGTCCCATGAAAACATCTGAAATTTCGCCACTAGAGCACAAACCAATACAGTAGCTACCTATATCAATGAAGGCTACATTAAATCAACAGCTTTGCTAAAACCTATGCATGAACATGAATTATTACTATTGTTACTACTATTACAGTTATGTTTGTACTTACAAATGTCATAATTTTGATTATAGGAACGAATATGTCTACTGGATGCACATCCTCGTTCAGTGAAATCAGATGAAATGCATTCCCCAGATCTGCGACTGTCAGTACAACTAAAATTAATGTAATGACCTGAAAAAATTAAAAAAAAACAAGATTACACTGTACATTACGTTGCAATATGCACATGACAAAACTGCATGATTGTCTTGTACAGTTTACATACTAGTTTTGTTGCATTCAGCCAGTTCCATGGAACATTCCTTGTTTTGCTGCTTAACAGGTAGTAGGTCTCCAAAGCAGAAAAAGTCCAGAGAAAAACACAAGGTACCCAAACAAGAACAGTCCTTTGGAAGCAATCTGTCAAATCAGGATCCTCTGTGTGCCATGTTAAGTTGGTATCCTAAAAAGAAAGAAAAACAATCACAATGATTTTCTTACTAACTACTTAGTGTTTTTGACTACAAAGTACACAATTTTTAGGTAACATTACGTATTATACTTACAATCAGTCTTCACAGTTAAAAATCTATAGAATATAAGCCTCTTTTAGAGTTATATATCAGTGTGATAGTGCCTCATCCTACACCTACACACACACACACACACACACACACACACACACACACACACACACACACACACACACACACACACGGCATTCCAGAAATTTAGTTCACTGTTCCACATAATGAGAGCAAACTGAAATGCAAGGCAGGCATAACATGCTTTGTGAATTCATCCATGTCATATCCATCTGGGCATCAACAAATTTCACACACACAGTTTCATTTGGAGTGTTCACAGTTATCTTTTGGTGCTTGTTACTTTTTGTTTATTTGGATCTCTATAACATGAGTTGCTGCAGCCTTTCTGTGTCTGGTAGGAAAGTGTTGCGGCTTTTTATCCATTGACTTGTATCAGCAACAAATTCACCAGTTTCAGAAAAATCATCTGATATATCTGATCCTTTGTGCCTACCATTTCCTCCATTTTTGAATTTAGTTATCTTCCTGTGGTATCACAGTAGCTTAGTACATTGTGAATGTATCTATTCTGTTATTCAATGTGTAGAATGGGTTGTCTTTCATACCATTATGTTTTAGTTACATACCAATTTAGCATCTAATAACTTGATTTAAAGACTTTTGCAAGATTCCAGGAAATGTCAACAAGTAATTTTTTGTACCATTTTTATGCACTAACACTACATTTCCCAACACTTCAGCACATCAAACCACAGTTACCATACGGCTGATACAAAAGTAATGACATTATCCTAGCTTTCAGAACTTAAAGAATCATGTGAATGTTCAAGAGCTTTATTTCCTACTGAGATGTTCTGTAACTGTGAAACAGACTCAGTCCAAACAGCATAAGGTCACAATTATGACCCAGGAAACATGCAACTAACATTTCTATCATGGACAAGCTCTTCAGGTATCTGCTCTAAGTGATTGGTGAGGCTCTTAACTCACGAAACACTGCCTACACTCCACACACAGCCAGCCACCTAGGTAGTAGCCTCCAGCACGTAGTGCATCTCTGACCCACTTAGTGGGGGACCCTAAAATTCTCGACCCTATGGCGGTTGTGCAGGAGGTTCTTGCTCAACTTGTCATGGAGCCTTGGAAGTGTTTGGTTGAAGCCTACTAAGCTCAGAACCAAAGGTCCCTGAGCAGTTCTGGGTACAATGTGACGCATTGTCAACTTCTTTGAAACCCTATGAGTGAAACTGCTCTTCTCAATCCTCTTTGCTGAAACTCCATGAGCAACACTGATCTTTAAAGCCTCTCTGCCAGTTGCTGAAATGGTCAAAGTATAACCTCAGGTCCCCAGTGACATCATTCATTCCAACATGCACCACATTCTGCATTTGGAAGCACCTTCTTTCCCCAAATGAATTCCAGAATAGCCTCTTCAATATGTTAAATGAGGCCTGCAGATACACACACAGAAAGCACATGGTGATCCCTCCCATCTCTTGCTGTTATTTATCTAAAGGGTAAAATTATTTGCAGTACTTCTGAACTGCTGATGATTAACACATCCCAATACTTTTGAATTTGCCTCCCCTTGACACAGAGCACAGAATGTTTCTCAACAGATCAATTGTGCATTCTGGCTGCAAGTTCAGTTTCAGTGGAAGACAGAACATCCAACTGGTTGGTAAGAGTTATGGGTGTAATACTTTTGAGTTCTCCCTGGTCCCTGCCTCCTCTGTAATGGACGCATGCAACCACCAATGACAACATACTCGCACTATACTGTTTGAGAGGATAGTACCTGCAATACCTTTGATATCTCTAGCACATTTCTCAGCATTCTGCCTAACACACCCATTCAGAGCAGCTTCCACTTGCTTGACAGATTTCACATTTCCAGCTGGTTACGAACAGCAACTTACTCACTGTGTGCCCGAGAACAGCATTCACTATGAGCTGCATTTTTATTGATGCAATGTTCATCTTAACATTAAATAGCTAACTTCAAATTAACCTTGCTGATATTGTTTTTTTTTTCAGAATCTGTTACTCTGTAAACACTGCAAGTTCCCTTGAAGATTAGGAGGCTATTAAGCTCAAGAATGTGGTTTGTGTAACAAAAGAAAACCTCCAGTGTTTTGGTAACAATGTCAGTGTATGAGAAAGACCCTTCATTACACAGCTTTTCATATCTGCAAAGTGGAATGAAATGAAATTTTCTCAGTGTTTTTGCCATTTTAACCTTGAAGACCCCTTTACACAAGTGCAATGCTGCATATCTAAAACTGTCCATACCAATGTCAACTTGGATGACACATTCATCGTGTACACAGAAACTTCAGTTTGGCATGAAGTGCCATCTTTTAAGAGTCTGTGCACATGGCAAAAATGAAAATTATATATAATATATTACAGGGTTATAAATACAAAATCAAATAGGGGTAATGCAGGAGTAGGTTTAATAATGAATAAAAAAATAGGAGTGCGGGTTAGCTACTACAAACAGCATAGTGAACGCATTATTGTGGCCAAGATAGACACAAAGCCCATGCCTACTACACTAGTACAAGTTTATATGCCAACTACCTCTGCAGATGATGAAGAAATAGATGAAATGTATGACGAGATAAAAGAAATTATTCAGGTAGTGAAAGGAGACGAAAATTTAATAGTCATGGGTGACTGGAATTCGTCAGTAGGAAAAGGGAGAGAAGGAAACATAGTAGGTGAACATGGATTGGGGGGAAGGAATGAAAGGGGAAACCGCCTTGTAGAATTTTGCACAGAGCATAACTTAATCATAGCCAACACTTGGTTCAAGAATAATAAAAGAAGGTTGTATACCTGGAAGAATCCTGGAGATACTAGTAGGTATCAGATAGATTATATAATGGTAAGACAGAGATTTAGGAACCAGGTTTTAAATTGTAAGACATTTCCAGGGGCAGATGTGGATTCTGACCACAGTCTATTGGTTATGAACTGCAGATTGAAACTGAAGAAACTGCAAAAAGGTGGGAATTTAAGGAGATGGGACCTGGATAAACTGATTAAACAAGAGGTTGTACAGAGTTTCAGGGAGAGCATAAGGGAACAATTGACAGGAATGGGGGAAAGAAATACAGTAGAAGAAGAATGGGTAGCTCTGAGGGATGAAGTAGTGAAGGCAGCAGATGATCAAGCAGGTAAAAAGACGAGGGCTAATAGAAATCCTTGGGTAACAGAAGAAATATTGAATTTAATTGATGAAAGGAGAAAATACAAAAATGCAGTAAATGAAGCAGGCAAAAAGAAATACAGACGTCTCAAAAATGATATCGACAGGAAGTGCAAAATGGCTAAGCAGGGATGGCTAGAGGACAAATGTAAGGATGTAGAGGCTTGTCTAACTAGGGGTAAGATAGATACTGCCTACAGGAAAATTAAAGAGACCTTTGGAGAGAAGAGAACCACTTGTATGAATATCAAGAGCTCAGATGGCAACCCAGTTCTAAGCAAAGAAGGGAAGGCAGAAAGGTGGAAGGAGTATATAGAGGGTCTATACAAGGGCGATGTACTTGAGGACAATATTATGGAAATGGAAGAGGATGTAGACGAAGACGAAATGGGAGATAAGATACTGCGTGAAGAGTTTGACAGAGCACTGAAAGACCTGAGTCGAAACAAGGCCCCGGGAGTAGACAACATTCCATTTGAACTACTGATGGCCTCGGGAGAGCCAGTCATGACAAAACTCTACCATCTGGTGAGCACGATGTATGAGACAGGCGAAATACCCTCAGACTTCAAGAAGAATATAATAATTCCAATCCCAAAGTAAGCAGGTGTTGACAGATGTGAAAATTACCGAACTATCAGTTTAATAAGTCACAGCTGCAAAATACTAACGCCAATTCTTTACAGACGAATGGAAAAACTGGTAGAAGCCGACATCGGGGAAGATCAGTTTGGATTCCGTAGAAATGTTGGAACACGTGAGGCAATACTGACCTTACGACTTATCTTAGAAGAAAGATTAAGAAAAGGCAAACCTACGTTTCTAGCATTTGTAGACTTAGAGAAAGCTTTTGACAATGTTGACTGGAATACTCTCTTTCAAATTCTGAAGGTGGCAGGGGTAAAATACAGGGAGCGAAAGGCTATTTACAGTTTGTACAGAAACCAGATGGCAGTTATAAGAGTCGAGGGGCATGAAAGGGAAGCAGTGGTTGGGAAAGGAGTAAGGCAGGGTTGTAGCCTCTCCCCGATGTTATTCAATCTGTATATTGAGCAAGCAGTAAAGGAAACAAAAGAAAAATTCGGAGTAGGTATTAAAATTCATGGAGAAGAAGTAAAAACTTTGAGGTTCGCCGATGACATTGTAATTCTGTCAGAGACAGCAAAGGACTTGGAAGAGCAGTTGAACGGAATGGACAGTGTCTTGAAAGGAGGATATAAGATGAACATCAACAAAAGCAAAACGAGGATAATGGAATGTAGTCAAATTAAGTCGGGTGATGCTGAGGGAATTAGATTAGCAAATGAGAGACTTAAAGTAGTAAAGGAGTTTTGCTATTTAGGGAGTAAAATAACCGATGATGGTCGAAGTAGAGAGGATATAAAATGTAGACTGGCAATGGCAAGGAAAGCGTTTCTGAAGAAGAGAAATTTGTTAACATCGAGTATAGATTTAAGTGTCAGGAAGTCGTTTCTGAAAGTATTTTTTGGAGTGTAGCCATGTATGGAAGTGAAACATGGATGATAACTAGTTTGGACAAGAAAAGAATAGAAGCTTTCGAAATGTGGTGCTACAGAAGAATGCTGAAGATAAGGTGTGTAGATCACGTAACTAATGAGGAAGTATTGAATAGGATTGGGGAGAAGAGAAGTTTGTGGCACAACTTGACTAGAAGAAGGGATCGGTTGGTGGGACATGTTTTGAGGCATCAAGGGATCACAAATTTAGCGTTGGAGGGCAGTGTGGAGGGTAAAAATCGTAGAGGGAGACCAAGAGATGAATACACTAGGCAGATTCAGAAGGATGTAGGTTGCAGTAGATACTGGGAGATGAAGAAGCTTGCACAGGATAGAGTAGCATTGAGAGCTGCATCAAACCAGTCTCAGGACTGAAGACCACAACAACAAGCAACATATATATATATATATATATATATATATATATATATATATATATATGGTTATAATAGAAGGAAACATTCCCTGAAGGAAAAATATACCTAAAAACAAAGATGATGTGACTTACCAAATGAAAGTGCTGGCAGGTCGACAGACACACAAACGAACACAAACATACACACAAAATTCAAGCTTTCGCAACAAACTATTGCCTCATCAGGAAAGAGGGAAGGAGAGGGAAAGACGAAAGGATGTGGGTTTTAAGGGAGAGGGTAAGGAGTCATTCCAGTCCCGGGAGCGGAAAGACTTACCTTATGGGGAAAAAAGGACGGGTATACACTCGCACACACACACACACACACACACACACACACACACACACACACACACACACATATCCATCCACACATATACAGACACAAGCAGACAAGGTCTGTCATTTTAGGCTCCTAATATAGTTTTTTTTCTTCTGTAATTTTAGTACTCTTGTATAAAAACCGAAAAGAAATTCAAGTAATTTGAAAGCTCGCTAAAATGCTCCATTCAGGTCTTGTATACCTATGACGTCACTGACTAGCTCGCTGCTCCTACTGTCGTAAAATAGGCACCGGATTACATGCATTTGCATCTTTGGCTCCTTTTCACCGGTTATTACATATTTTAACTAGGAACTAGCGGAGATGCATATTTTCGCTCCATGTTTACAATATTTTAGTTAGCCCGATCTGGTTCTGATGTCTCACAGATTGACCGCGACCTAGAACTGCGTTCAATCGCTGATCGAGAGGCCACTGCCTAGCGAAATCTTTACAGATGAGGAACAGGAAAAGGTAGACAAGAGTCAATGCTACTGCACCCGCGCCCCCGGTTAATCTGAAGCGATGTCATACCGTACGCGACGGCAACAACTAAATTAGCTTTTAGTCGCACGTCCATTGTTTCAGTTTATCTTTCTATTACTTGTTCACAGTTAACGTGTTCACCGCTGTCGTGTGTAACGTGTTGTGCGCCATGTCGCCCGAATAAAGAAACTACGTTTCGTGGATAGCTGATCATCCTACAACATTTACATACGACGGAATTTTTTTATACTGTCGAGTTTGCGAGAAAAATGTTTCGTGCAAAGAGTGTTTCAAATAGGCCAGCATATCAAGACAAGTCTTCATATCGCAGGAATGCAGAGGAAAGGACCACGACGACAACAGCAAGTTGCAGCAGCAAAGATTTGTCCAAAGGTAACAAAAAAGGTCTGTTTAACATGGAGCTCAAAGGCTTCCTGCACAAATATTGTTTAAATTAAAATATACCAGATGAATCAACAATGCGTAAAAATAACATACCGACAATTTACGTAAGTGTTCTGGAAGAAATACGCAATGCATTCAAGGATAGCATTATGTGGATTTCACCTGAAGAAACTATAGACACTTGTGGCAGTTACACTGCGCTTTAAAGGAAGAGACTCCTCTTTCCTATTTAGCGGCCTGCAAAGAAGTAAATCATTCTACGATGGCCCGATTTGTGAATGAAGGTGTTAGAAAAATATTTCCAGAATCTTCTGCATGAAAGGGCGTTTGTGTTTATTTCAGATGCCGCTCCCTATATGATCAAAGAAGGAAACGCCCTCCGCGTATTTTATCGAAATTTGATTCACGGAGTGCATCGCTTTGCTGAAGAAGTTCCACGTTTGTGAATGTCAATAATCTGGTTTCATCCACAAAGAAAGTGTTTCTAAAGACTCCTGCTCTCATTAAACCTACAAAGAAAAACTACCAAATGTGCCTTTACCTCCCGAACAAGTGGTAACTCGTTGGGGTACGTGGGTCAAAGCAGTTTTTTTTTTTTTTTTTCCAATGAACATTTCGCGACCATTAGAAGGGTAGTAAACGACTTCGATGGTGCAGAAGCTTTGGCAGTTTGCCACCGCATGGAAGCTTTTACTGATTCCGGTATTACGAGAGAGACTGTTGTGATCAGCTCTCATTTTTCCCATATACCTGCAAGTATTAAAAAGCTTGAAACTCAAGATTTGGCGTTGAATTAATCTATTCAGTTAATGAATAAAATTGTTTTAGTAAACTCCTCGTTGCCAAGAAAACTTAAAGAAAAGTTTGAAAATATTTGAAACAATAAACCAGGCTTTGAACCTTTCTGCCAAATGGATAGTTTTATAAACGGGACGGGTGAACTTTTACCAGAAACACTAAGTGCCAACATAGCACCCAAATTCAAATACTGCCCAGCTACTTCAGTTTATGTAGCAAGGTCCTTTGCTGCTTATAAAAATGTTTTGAGTGATCGAAGACTCAATCTTACCACCGAACATTTGGAACAGTACTTGGTCATTTATGTTTACAGTAGTAGAAAAAATTTAAAATAAATTGTAAATGACGCTTTGGTCCAGTTGTATTAATTAAAAGTTAATGCTGTTCAAAAAATTCGTGATTGTATGTTTTTTTAAATAACATATTACCGAATTTTTGAGCGTGCCCCTTTGCATGTGATCTCTGTATGTCGGTCCAACATATCGATTGTTCCGCTACGACTCACTCGCATCGCTTCCACTTGTTACCGACAACAATAGCAAAGAAGGAACATGAAACACAGTGTTCGTCCCCATTTTGCAAATTTTTAGAAAATAATCTCAGAAAGGCCCCTTCCTAACCTGTACCAGAAAGTATTCAGAAGATGGTATTAGCGTTTTAAATGTACCGATTTTTCGCGTGGCCGGCACTCTCCTCGTGACTGACACGCAGAAGTTCGAGATATAATGCACGCAGTAACTACCATGTTTTTTTATTATTTGATCTTGCATATTTCGACACTTTTCAGGCAGTTTTTAAGCATTTTCCATGCACATTTTCATGCATATTTTAATTTTTTTATGATGCATATACTCCGGTCTGTAATGCTAATTCACAGTGGTGTGTTGTTTTGGAACTTACGTTTCGGAAATTGGTTTACAAATGTATAGGACCACGTTGAACAAATACGTCTATAATAACTGGTGAAATATTGTTTTAGAGTGTTCCAGAGAATGAGAACATGCGTAAAATGTGATTAGACTGTACAGGCAAATTGTAGACGCTCGAGTTCACTAAATTAAAAATATGTTGCATTGTGAAGTTAATTTACCTCCGAGATATTTCCCCAAGAGGGCTCACCGCTCTTTCGCGGGTTCCTGCTTGGCTACATTTGCAACATCTTTTCCCTTCCGTGCTGCATGTCTATCCTCTTGCTGTTTTCCCCTTCCTTAGGAAACATGTCTGGGATGTTATTGGGAATGTGTTCTGCATATTCAGTCACTGATACCAGAACAGTTTCTCCACTGCCTTTCGTTCGTTCTTTTTTTCGTTCCCTTCCCCTATCCTTCCTCCGCTTCGGCGTTTGAGGAACCTCTTCCTTCTTCCTCCCTGTGCGCTCCCTTAAGTCCGGCCCACGCGTCTGACGCGTAACAGGTGACCGGGTGAAGCATAATTTCCAGCCATATGTCGACTGGTAGGGGTCTCACGTACCCCCTGGTACAGGCCAGGCCCAGGAAAGTATGGTTGCCTGAGCTGCTACCTTCCCAAATTGCTGATTGTTCACACCTCAGATCACCTGGCAGAGGGGCCAATCACCTAGGGCGGGTGCACCCCCTTTGTGAACAGGGCCCCCAGTTGGAAGGAGCGCGCCATCGGAGGCGCTGGCAATCATGGGGGATTTTCTCGCAATCAGCCGATCATCCTCTTTGTAGACCACGTCTACCAATATAAACGGAACGAAACTACCTATTTAAATACCTTCCCAGCCGCACCAAGGTTCCTCGTGATTTCACGTACTGAGGACTGTCAGTCCTTTGCAACCGTAAATCTGTATCTCAGTCAGAAAGGTGTTGATGGATGCAATTGCCGCCCCTGTGAAATCCTGCTCTCGTTTACGCAATGGAACTTTGCTTTTGGAGACTACTACTGATTCGCGAGCACAACTGTTCGCCACTTCGCCTTTCCACGGCTGTCCTGTTCGTGTCGAGGCCCCTAGGACTCTGAATTCTTACTGTGGTGGTGTTTACACCACGCTGCTCGATGGTCTGAGGCCGAAATCCAAAAGTACCTCTCTGACCAGTGTGTCATTGCCGTCCATCAATTGATGAAAAAGGTAGATGCCTCCTTAGTGCCCATGCGCGCACACTCTCTCTCTCTCTCTCTCTCTCTCTCTCTCTCTCTCTCTCTCTCTCTCTCTCTCTCTCTCACCTTTCATAAAGTGGTGCTTCTGTCCAAGATCAAAGCAGGTTATGAAATTATCACAGTCCAAGCGTACATTCCGAACCCACTGCGCTGCTATAAGTGTCATGATTTCAAGCACATTAGACTTCTTGTCAATACCCAGCCCAATGTGTAACCTGTGGTAAGGAAGCGCACGAGTGCGATTATCCACCTCCTCCTCCCCGCTTCAATGGTGACCATGTTGCCGCCTCTCCAGATCGTCCCACATATCTCCATGAGCGGGCTGTCCAGGAGATTGTCCCGTATATCTGGATGAGAAGGCTGTCCAGGAGATCCTGGTAAAGGAAGAAATACCTTACCCAGTCGCTCACAAGTTATTGGTTAGTTGCAAACCCTGCATTCTAATATCTGGCACTTTCAGTACTGTTCTTGCTGGATTTCGCTCCATGACGGGCATGGCCACGCAGATATGCGACCTCAAATTCAGCTCTGAGGTTATGATATCGCCCAGTGTCACATTTGCATCGCCGTCTCCTCTTCCAGCTGTATAGCCAAGCCCTCAAACTCTCGCCTCACGGGGCAAAGTCACCAGCTACACGACAGGCTGACCGGAAAGGACAGAAGGAATACTCCAGTGAAGACTTCCTGCGTCCCTTCAGCCAAGCAACATCTGATTCTTCTTCTGCCTTCTCGAAGAAGGCAAACCGTTTTCTCCTTCGCCGACTCTAACATCCTCTTCGACGGTGTCGCCACGTGATACTCTCGTCCGACCGGCCTCCGTGTCACCAGTGTGCACAGCCAACCGTTATTCTGCCGACAGTAGAGGAAAGCAGTCACTTCTGTGGACTTCACTTCACGGAACAGGATCCTCCTGCCTCTGTGCCCTGTAGCAGCGAGTCTTCGCATGCTGGTACAAGGCCGCCGCCGAGGTGAGATGCCTTCATTTTTCCTCCTCATGACTCTCCTCCAATTGAACGTTTGCGGCCTTCGATCCAACAAAGAGGATATACAGCTGCTTTTAGAATCGCAGCGTCCACTTGTTCTCTGCCTTCAGGAAACCAAATGGCATCCTCACAACCACTTTTTTTTTCGCATTTCTTCCCAGTCCTTTTTGACCTCCCCTCGAGGTCGGCATTCTCTCTCATGGAGTCATGCTGCTCATACTGGATGAAATTCATAGTCAACCCATCTCCCTGACTACCCGTCTTCAAGCTGTTGCAGTCCGCCTTTCCTTCCTCACTTGAAATTTCCCGTCTGACACATACTCGAGCGACAATTTCCCGTGTGTTATCTGTCTGCTGACTCCTACCCCACCTGCGTTCACACCCAAATGATAGCTTAGTCAAGTCGACTAGAGGCTTTACTCCTCCCTGGCGACTTTCGACGAACAACATTTCCCCAATTGTGATGAACTGGTGGAATATCTTACTAGCGCTATCCTTAGCGCCACAGAATGTTCCTCGCACTTCCTCTTTACCACATCGTGTCCCTGTCTCTTGGTGGACTGAGACATGCCGCGACGCAGTTCACACGGAGACGTGCTCTCCGCATTTGTAACTGTCATCCTAGGATGGCAAACTGCATTCATTATAAACAGATGCGTGCAGTGTCTTCGCTTTCTTTGGGATAGCAAAAAAAGTTAGCTGGATTTCATTCACTTGTTCTTTTAACAGTTCCACTCCCTCTTCTGTTGTGTGGGCCAACATCCGGCAGCTTTCTGGGACCGAGATCCATTCCCCAATTTCCGGCCTGATAGTAGCAGACGATGTTACAGTGAACCTTATTGCTATCTTCAACACCTTGGGCCACCATTTTGCGGAGATTTCGAGCTCCCCACTGTCACGTTACCTTCCTCCATGGGAAACGAGCAGAGAAGGCTCGAGCGATACCCTTCTCTTCTCGGAATCTCTAGTGCTACGATGTTGTCTTTACTATGAGGGAGCTAGATCACGCTGTCACTTCATCCCGGTCTTCTGGCCCAGACCCTGTTCACATTCAAATGTTGCAGCACCTCTCTCTTGCGGGCATGCACATTCTGTTTAATACGTACAACCGCTCTCCGGGTGGAGGGCGCGTTTGTCAAACGCTGGCGTGAAGTCAGCGTCATATCCTTACCTACGCCCGGTAAGGTAGCTACCACTCAATTTCTCTCAACAGCTGTGTTTGCAAGGTGATGGAACGTACGATTCATGCCTGGCTGGTATAGTGACTCCAGATGATGATGATGATGATTAGTTGGGTTGATGGGGCGCTCGACATCACGGTCATCAGCGCCCTGATAGTGGCTCCAGTCTCATGATTTACTACCCACTGCCCAGTGTGAAATTCGAGCGCGCCATTCTGTTGTTGACCATCTCGTCACTTTTCTACCCGTGTCATGAATGGTTTTCTGCGGAAATCCCAGACCGTGGCTGTATTTTTCGATTTGGAGAAAGCCTACGACACCTGCTGGGGTACTGGTATTCTCAGTAGTCTCTACACGTGGACCTTCCATGGCCGCCTGCCCTGTCTCCTTCAGGCATTTTTAGAAGACCGAGTTTTCAAGGTACGTGTGTGTTCTGCCTTGTCAGACACCTTTATCCAGGAAAAGTGTCTCAGGGTTTCGTCCTGAATGTCGTCCTCTTTGCTGTCGCAATCTCCGGCTCCCTTTTTATTGACAATTTTGCCATCTACTGCAGTTCTCCACGGACTTCTCATTGAGCGGCGTCTTCAGTGATGTCTCGATGGTCTTTACACATGGAATATTTACAATGGCTTTCGTTTTTCTACTGGAGAAACCATTTGTATGAATATCTTGTTGTGCAACTGGTTTCGTCCACCGTCTTTCCGTTCACTGAAACCACGTAATTCCTGGGGCTCATGCTCGATATGAAACTTTCTTGGTTCTCCCACTCGTCTTACCTGGCAGTCCACTGTATGCGGTCCCTCAGTGCCCTACGTGTCCTCAATGAAACGTCCTGGGGTGAAGATCGGAACACCCTCCTCCGCTTGTACTGATCCCTTGTCCGTTCGAAACTAGACTGGGTGTTTCATTTATGGATCTGCACGTCCGTCCGTCCCTCTTACGCCGTCTCAATACGATCCACTATCGTGACATCCGTTTGGCCATTGACGCCTTTCACTCTTGTCCGGATGAGTGTGTGTATGCAGAATCTGCCGAACTACAGCTGTCCTACCGCCGTGACTTTCTCCTCAGCAGATATGCGTGCCGTTTGTCATGCGTGGCCATCCATCCTATGTCTTTTTCTTCGGTATCTCCTTTGGTCGTCAGTGTGGGGCGTGTTCCTCTGCTCTGTTACCTCCTGGAGTTCGCTTTTGGCTCTTACTCTAGCAGCTTAACTTCACGCTACCTGCAACTTTCCCAGAGGGTGTGAACCCTTCACCACCTCAGCTTATTGCGGCGGGTCGTGTTCGTCTTGGCCTTCATTCGCTCCCTAAGGACATCACTCCAGCTTCACTCTATCACCTTCATTTTCATGGCATTCGCATGGAGCTTCGCGATAGTAACTGTTTACACTGACGGGTGTTCGACTGACCGTGGTGTCGTGTGGGCCTTCGACATTGGCGCCGACGTTTTTCGTTATAGACTTCCGGCACACTGCACAGTATTTACAGCAGAGCTCTTCGCCGTGTACCAGGCCACGCAGTACATCCGGCGACATAGGTTTTTCAATTGTGTCATCTGCTCAGGCTCTTTCAGCGCCCTTCAAAGCCTCTGTGTGGTGTACACCGTCCATCCCTTAGTGCAACTGGTCCAGGAAAGCTGTCACTCACTCCTGATGGAGCCACTGATGTTCATGTGGGTTCCTAGTCACGGCGGTCCGACAGGAAACGAGGCTGCTGCCAAGGCTGCAGTCCTCGTACCTCAGCCCGCCAGTTCTTACATTCCCTCAGATGATCTCTGTGTCGCCGTCTGCCAGCAGGTGGTGTCACTTTGGCATCAAGAACGATGGTCCTCCGTTCATGGCAACAAGCTCCGGATTATTAAGCCTCTTCTGGCGGCTTGGACGACCTCCGCTCGGCCCTCTTGCCGCGATGTCATTTTAGTTCAAATGGCTCTGAGCACTATGGGACTTAACATCTGTGGTCATCAGTTCCCTAGAACTTAGAACTACTTAAACCTAACCAACCTAAGGACATCACACACATCCATGCCCGAGGCAGGATTCGAACCTGCGACCGTAGCAGCCGCGCGGTTCCGGACTGAGCGCCTAGAACCGCTAGACCACCGCGGCCGGCGTCATTTTAGTTAGGTTGTGTATTGGGCACTCAGCCATCGCCAT
This sequence comes from Schistocerca cancellata, assembly GCF_023864275.1. NCBI lineage: Eukaryota > Metazoa > Arthropoda > Insecta > Orthoptera > Acrididae > Schistocerca > Schistocerca cancellata. The sequence goes on from NC_064632.1 coordinate 307,270,472, forward strand.
TTGTTAAATTGTGCTCCACCACTTTGCGCACATTCTACCTAACTTTTAACTGTCCGCCATTTCCTGATGGAATGCCCTTTTTTAAAAACCGCATTCGTTCCCGTTTGTGTTTGCCGTCTGAGTTATCAGCCGTTACAGCGAACGACGCACAGGCTGTCGACCGCGTTTTGCTTTTTTATCCGTCGTAGCAAAAGTCGAAGGCCATTGAATGTTTAGTTCTGGACCTCCGTTTCCCTATGGCGGATTTTATAGAATTTTCTCCACGTCCCTATTTTTAGCTGTCTTCTGTTGATTGGGATTGCCGTGTAGTCAATCAACTCCTGTCTTCGTGATTTATAGTTTTGACACGGGCGCGTATGGCCCTACATTGTTTTTGTTTTGGGGCGCAAAAACAACAAACCTCCGACATATGGTTTCCCACTGTTACACACCGAGAGGTTGCGCAGTGGTTGGCACACTGGACTCGCATTGGAGAGGACGACGGTACAAACCCGCGTCCGGCCATCCTGATTTAGGTTTTCCGTGATTTCCCTAAATCGTTTCTGGCAAATGCCGGTATGATTCCTTCGAAAGGGCACGGCCGACTTCATTCCCCATCCTTCTCTAATCCGATGGGACCACTATTGCAAGTGAGGACAGCGTCATTCAACAAAATAAAACTCAGTGAAAATTGTCGTACCTTATATCAGGCTCGTAATTTGGTGGCTCAGGTGGTAGAGCACTGAACTGAAGAATTTTATAAGATCATATCCATAGGTCGCTATTTCAAATCAGACTCGACAATCCTCTCATATTCAGATGTACGAAACTTTACTACACCGTTCAGAAACAGTATTACTGCGTATTCCTCGCTGTTTACTTGGGCTTACATTTGCAATCGTTCACCCAAGTCGCGTTCAAAAAGATATTTTGTAATAAATGAGACCAAATTTTTTTTTACTTTATTAGAACGATCTGTCTTCGTGCTGTACAGTTAGGATCCTTATGGTTTAAACTTTTAAACTTTCGTCATTTTGCATAAAGAAAAAGTCTGCTTCAGACAGTGACGTTAGTTTAGACGCACAAACAACACAGCCCTTACGTTTGTTACACCTGCATCTTGCTTGCAGCTTGCTTTATTTCTCTCCGAATAGAAAACCTCATAGTTTTACACGTCGTTGTACTGTGGGCGTATATATACACTACTAGAAATGCTTTCCAAAAAAGTGAATGAGTAAATGCATTTATCCATTATTGCCCACTTCTCAGATTAATATTAATGTGAAGCTGTATACAACACATTCCACCATCGAAACAACTGCTACAATCAGTTGTCACTAGTGCTGTTTTCGTATTTCGTGTAAAATTTTTAAAAGTTCCTGGGTTCGAACACGCGACTTTTTCAACCGCAGGCAGATACACTATTCGTTACGCCAGCGAGCGCCTGCTAGAATGCGTGTGTCTACCTAGGTTCTTTTATAGAAGAAATCAGCACCAAAAATTTGCCAAGAATAATTTTACTGTGCTTTGGATCGTATGACTGGTAGTCTACAATCCTGTTATAATATACAAACTCATTTGCAAAAGTTCTAACATTCCTTAGTTTTGAGGGAGGTTAATGATATTGCAAGGAGCAGGGAAAAGAATTTCCACCGTTGCACATATCGCCGCTCTTAACGCCTGGAGCATAAACTCATCAACTTTCGCAAGGTTTCCACTATCAGCGTTCACAAAATTCCTTCTATTGTTATTTAAAAGTTTGACTGCGTCTCCTATAACTAAATAGCTAAACTGTATGGAGAAAAAATAAGTAAAAACCTCTTAACTTCATTTAACACTCCTGTAATATACGTATAGCTTGGTTTTACTCCTAGTCTGACGTCACGAGAACTGCAGCCAGTAGCAGAGCTTTTTCGATCACGTGACCGAACCTTGATACTTCATGATTTTTTTAAAGCCTCAATTATATGAAAGTAACAGGTATTTTGTGAGAATGCTGACCGTAAATACTATTATAATCGATCAGAATAACAATCCGAACAATGTTTTTTAACATAAGAAAATAGCCTGTTATATCTTTTTCGCGTAAATACACAGTGATATTAAGGAACGATTGTTTTTGAACGAGGATAATACTGCTGCCAAAAGTTATGTTTATAATCCACGTTAGAATTTTGTGCGGCACTCGCAAATGTCCAAATATACACGTATCTCATGACGTCTTCGCAGGCCTGATGAGTCACATCATCTACCCTACTTGTAACTCTAATAATCACAAAGCAGCTGTGAGTTTCAAGCCCCTTCTCCACAATCGTGGACTGGTTCTATAAACCCTTCTGAACTGATTAAGGCGATCTATATTCCCATTCGTTCATCGAAGCAGGTTTCTACATGAAAAAATTTTGACGTTTCACACTTCTCCAAAATGATAAATAACTATCATACCCATTATTTAATGTTGGCTATACAACGAGGAATCACGTTCACGGTACAGGTTTCGTTTAATCAAAAACTGCTCTTAAGTTTTTGTTTCCAAAGGGATTTAACTGGCATTACAGCAGATAATACGATTATACTAACAAAAGTTGGGATAGCTACACAAGTCTAAAGCGAACATACTTCGAAGTAAAAGTAAGTGTAGAAACGCAATTAGATATTTTTTATCGGCCGAACGTATGAAAACATCCCAAACTGAACCCTGTAACTTACTGACTCTTGTTCCAATACTATAGAAGAGAAGACGTACATTATCACCAATAACACTTGACTAAAGTACCGTAAACAAACGTACCATATGCTAATATTTTCACAACTGAAACGCACAAAAAAATTACTAATTCGGGCTTACTCTTTCTCAGCAGCTTGTTACACTTCCAAACTGAACAGGCTGGACAAATATGATATGGATAGCAAGGTAACAAATTATTCATGGGAAATACATTAATGTCTAGTATTGACAAGATAACGAGGTTACGAATGATTCATGGGAAATCAATGTCCAGTATTATCAGCACTGTAAGTTCTGATAATTTGTAAGTTAAGCAAAGTAAAGATTATAACTCACCCAAAACGGCGAACCGCAGAACCGGTCTATGGATTCGTATGTCATGCTGGCCTTCTGTTGTACACTGCTATCTGTCCTTTTTCTCCTTTACCATCATCCACTCCCTGTGGTCACCTGTAAATGCATCACATATGACTTTTTACATAAGAATGTGCAATATAGCAACGTGAAAAAATCTATCCAAATAATAATAATTGTAGTAGAGGGCCTACCGTAATTCTTCAGGGGTGATTTTTTTAGTGCATCAGTGGATTGTTTACAACTTTTGTGTGTTTTAATGATTAATTCTGTCAGGACTCTTATTTATGTTAATGTTACAAATATTTTACATTTTTTCTACGAAATTATTTGAAGTAAACCTCGCATTTAAATTGCTATATTAACCCTAGGACGCCCAAGCCTTTTTTTCTAACTTTGATGCCTAAGAGGGGGGGGGGTTCGGCGAACCCACAGGTATTAAATAAGTTTACTGACGAAAAATTACAACTTTCAAAATGGTTTATGTATTTTAACTACGGCATCGGTTTATAAATGTTGTTAATTGTTATAAATATTGGATTGAGTGAATAAAAAATTGACATATTACAATACAAAATACAGATGTGTTCGTATACAATAGACTGCTCTGAGTCCTGAACTGCAAGGCAAGAGAGACGCTTCACAATTTTTTCTGAATGTGTGTTACACACATGTTTATGACACTGTCCACAATACTCCTTTGGTTTACTTAGATTATTGTACTTTTGCTTCTTTGTTTTAGCTTTTCTCACACAAATATGGCACCGACCTTTCCCTGCAGGAGGCTGACGTGCTTCTGTTGTCACTTCTTTGATTTTTTTTGTAGAATAGTCTCCATTGCTTGAACAATTTGGTTAGATAACCCTCTTGCATTGGCACTTCTTTCTTCTACCTGCAATTCACTAGTTCCGGTGCCCTCTAAACAAGCTGAGCATCTCATCAATGGTGAGGTGGACCCCTGGTTTATACAGTAGTGGAAACCTATCATTCACTTTGTTGAAACATCGAAGATTGCTGTGAACTTGTCTGCTTCCCTTCTTAGCTGGCGGGTACTTTTGTCATCAAACTTTATGATTGCAATAAGTTCCTTGAAACGTTCTCTTGCCACAATACCCTTGCAAACTGGCTGACCCATTAGGTCTGACAAAAGATCGTGTACACTGACAATTGTCCTTATTTGCCCTCATAAGTATCAGGAATTCTATAAAGGCATACAATTCTTTCTCATTAGTCAAAGTAACATTTCGCCTAACTGCCTCTTCATTTGAATGTTTTACTATAACATCCATGATGTCAGGTGTAAGAAGTAACTTCAAGGCTTCTCCAGGCGAATGGCAAACACCAGCTGGAGTTACTCCTGCCTGCTCTCTTCCTATATTAGCAACAGACCTCCGAGGAATTCTAGGCTTTGTGGTTACGTACCTTCTTCCAGACTTGGTCACAATGACATCCTGATGGTCACTGCCTGAAGCTGCACTATCTTCATCTTCTGTAACATCCACATCACTTTCCCGATCTGAATCATACTCCATAACACCCATCCTCATATTCACTTTCACTCACTGAGTCAGAATCTTAATTTTAAGATTTCATTCAGAACTCTTTCTAAAGACGAGTCACGTGTTCTTTTAGTCATTTCTAAGTCTGGGTGTGAAGAGAAGGGAACTGCACTAACTCACTGCAAGTTTAGAAGATAAATAACAGCAGACTGACAATCACTTCCTCTCAAAGTAAACCGATTGTTGTGAATATCAAGAATCTAACTTGCATTGTTGTAGAGATGAGAAATATTAAATACTACTATGGGAAATTTTCTATAGCATGGAAGCCTAAGGGGGGGTTTGTTGGACCCATAATAAGTTTATTTTTTCTTTCAAAGCAGGAATTTTCTATAAAATATATTGACACTAATGTTTCATAAAATAGTCAACAAACAATAAATCAAAGGTAATATGTAGTATGAAAGTTACTTGGGCATAAGCAGGGGACATAAAAAAATTGTGGGTTCAACGAACCCCCCCCCCCCCCCCCAGGCGTCCTAGGGTTAATTCCACTGATTTATTAAGTATATCAAAGTAGCCAGCGAAAAAAGAAGGGGGGAGTGAGGGATGGGGGGTGGGGGGTTGGGTAGAAGCCTAATCTTCACCTGATGGTAAAGAGCGGTGTAGTCTCCCTACTTCTATTTGCTTCATTCTAAAATCTGGGAGGTGTATCAAAAAGCTGATAGAGGGCGAAATATATTTAGCAAATTTAGATTATATTTGATTAAACGCAGAGGAAACTACATCGTTTACCTGTCACAAGCACTGTATGAGTTCAGACAGAATTGGAACTGCAGCGCTGAACGCAGCCTGCACTTTGAAAACAAGCGTAGCTGCTTGAAATCAGAAGCAACACGTTTCCATACCGAGTGTCACGGCTGTCAAAATGGGATGAGTGAATCATGAAAACGTACTAATAAGGTTACTGACGCAAAATGCACTTTAGAGCAGAGTGTACGCCAAATTCAACTTTCTCGCAAAAAAAAAAAAAAAAAAAAAAAAAAAAAAAAAAAAAAAAAAAAAAAAAAACTTTCACTTCTACAGAAGAAAACCAAAACTGATACTTGTAAATAACACTGGAACTTACTTATTTTTTCCACTGATATCTAAATGTGCATTTGGTAGCAGTAATTCAACCTTTGGTCAACAACTAAGCAACAAGAAATTTGGAATTTTAATAGCGGGAAACGTAGGTAAATAGTAAGACAAGTTTTCCCTGTCATCTTAGCAGCCGAGCGTTTTTATATTATCACCAAGTGGAAAATTAACTAGCCGCTTTTGCTTGAAGCTACCAAATGAGAAAATTATACTGAAAATATCTATTTCCAACAGGAAACAAATCTGCAGCTGTCTCTTAGCGTGTTTATCACAGTGATTTACATAACTAACGAACTAGCGTCTTTGATTGTGAACTACACAATAATATAACCCGCTGAATATGCAGCGGCTGGGCAGAGAAGTGGCTGAAAGCAAATTTTGAGTTATATAATAACGTTATGTGCAATAGTTTATTTTTCGTAAATATGTTAACAGTTACGTGAACAACGGCGAATAACTAGACCAAAGAGATTGTTATATTTCTTTGATCGGCAATCAAGTGTGCCGGAACAGTTATTTGTTTTCATACGCACTGCAACGTAGAAACAGCTTTAGAACCGCCTGCAAGTCACTGTAAGAACTACCTTCTGGTTCAACTTACGGTTTTTTCCAATACTGTTTCATTCGATCAGACTGTCGTTTCCGATCTTTTGACTGCCATGTTGCAGTTTTCTTTCGGATTTCCTCTAGATCTACTTCCAAAATGTTCTTGCGAAACGTCTCTGTTTAGAGTTGCGTGGTTTCCGACCTTCATCTTTTTCAGATCATTTCCGAGTTCTTGTAGCAAGAAAAATTTTTTCTGGTTGACTTGTTAGAAAATCCTCTTGCGTACCTTGTTTTCATTCATGCATGGCAATGCACGTAAAATAATCTGTGTTATCTCAGGACCACCTACAATTCAGTTCAATTCCTGTATTTTCTTGCAGCTATGCACGGTTCCGTTTTAGTGGTAGGTTATTTTTCTCGTTTTCCTTTGTTGCCGATTATTCCTATTTCTTCTTTATTAATGAAATCCATGTAATCGGCAGCTAAAGAAAATTCTGACTTTACAACTGTAACACAATGATGTCATTTACTCGAGCAGAAAGTTCTATTTTACAAATCTCTACGCGACTGGCGGTCATTTTTATCTTCTTTGCACTAAAGTTATTTACGTCTCCAATATGGTCGTTTTTTGTTCACTACGTTTCATAGTTTTTCAATTGTGGACAATTTAAATTTTTTCAACGCGCAATAAATTCCTACCATATTTTATATTTACTCTGTGTTGTCTGTATAAGACACTTTAGAGTTTGCCTTTTTCTGTAATTTTCGCTCTCTGCAGACGATGTTACAAGATTGTCAGCGAAAGCTAAAGACCGAATTTTTAAATCTCGTTTATACCGGAACTAAGGGCAGAAAATCAAGCGAATGGATGCTTCGTTGCAATTTAGAGGTAAAATTTGAACTAAATCACTAGTTACGTAACAACAACATAACCAGTAGAAAGTCCGGGCATTTACAACCTGGTTTCAGTTACTTTAGTAAATGCTTCGGATTTCGGTATCTATTGTATCTTTTATTATTCCTTATGTGCATAGCGACAACGCTGAGCACTCAAAAGTTTCATGGAAGGTAATGCCAATATGGCGAGATTAGTCTTTATCATATAAACGAAATGTCCTGGCTGACTCATGATACATAGTCCAAACTGCTAAGGACAGAAACTTCAAATCTGGAGAGAGTGTATATCTTACACTATAGGTATCTTTTTTTTTTTTCTTCTTCGAAATTTCATTTCACTCCTAAGGAGGTGAAACAGGGGATAATAGTTACTTTTTGAAAGTATGTCGCTATTAAGGCACAACATTTCTGGAAATTCAACTCCTAGGGGTTAAACAGTGGGTAAATTTTTTAAATAAATTATTGAAGAACTACTGAAGCTTTTTTAAAGCTGCATATACGAATATCGGTATTTGACTTGTCGGTTAGAAAAAAATAAATGGTATTTTTTAAATGGGGAGGAAAAAGTTCTATGAAAATATTTTTACAGCATTTTTAAACACTAAATTCTAGGTTAGATACAAAAAACGAGTTTGTGTTTTTTGAAAGTCAGTTCCTAATTGGCTGAAATCTCGGACGCAATTTTTTTATAAAAACACTCCGTTACACTAAAACATTTCTAGAGCTAAATCTATGAAAACTGACAATGTCTTGGTTAGGAATAAAGAAATGTGTGTTATGGGGTGAAAGTTTTTATGCAAATGTGACCACTATACTCAATGGCAGGAGTAACAAAAACATCCGACTCCAGCTTCCAAAATCGCTTTTTGGTTGGTATTACATTCGAAATAGACCAAAAGCTCGTGCCTTTTCGCTCAGTTTCCGCCTGACGAAAGCAAGTAATCTATTTTTCGTCTTTCTCACGGCCCCTGTTAGACCTTTTCACTGGTTCAGCAATTTCTCCCGAAGCATTTTTTGTATTTGTCTTCGACCACTCCATCTTTCACATAACTGAAAGTATCATGACAAAGGTAACTCGCGCGCAAAACAGACAAAACGAATGCTCTCTTTTTAGTGAGCGCCGAGTCTGAGGGCATGACGGTTCGCTGAACACACAACCGACTGTACAGGAGCTAGCACAATGCCAACAGAACACCACGTCCACCGAAATGTAAGAAGCGCAAGGCCCATGGATATGGAAACAGAACGACAACGCTTTCAAGTAGCCTGGCAGTAATCTTTGAATACAAGAAAATTTGGCACGAAAATCCACATTTTTAATTAGATATATCCAATTAATGGGAATTTTGGGCCTCGTAATCTAGTAGTAAAGTGCGTGTCTGGAAACAGGTTGGCACTCTGCGGTGCGCAATGGTGTAGAGCTGTAATACATGCAGGAGTCGTCATAATATCGTGGGGCTGGGCTCCCATTGCAGTAACGATAACCACTGGTTAAGATGGCAGTGGCGATGACCGTGACTATCAAGCAATCCCTGAGGAAACTCCTGTTTTGTGTATCCGGGCCTGAGAAAGTAGGAGGGGCAGGGAGTTCTGGATAAAATGAGTAACCACCTCGGAAGCTCCACTCGCGCAGATCAGACAAGTTGTTAAGGCGCTAGGTGATGATGTAGGCCTTCTGCAGGACGAAGGACAGTGGTCACGTGTTGGCGATGCGGAAAGCCTTGCACACTGCAGATGACCGACGATTCATTTGGTCTGTGGTAGACAAGGCGGCCCGAAAGCCATTTTGAAATTACGAGGCTTCCAGGCACCAACACAGTCGTCGGTTGGCCATCTTTTCGAATAATTTATACAACCCTTTCGTTAGAGGGATTGGTCGATAATTAGTCAAAATTTTTGTGTCTCTTCACGGTTTTAGAATTGGAGTAATAAATCCTCCCGCCAATGAGGTTATTTCCCCTTCCCGCTTAATGCGACTAAAAAGCCCAAAATGCGCCGTATCTTTTTTTCTAAATATCCTGGGCAACATTAAGCAGTGTTTCTTGCCACTTTTTAGCGGTTTCCCGCACCTACGTTTCACTGCAGAACACCAAAGAACATACATTTTCACGGTGCATACGGACGACAGGACCACATTAGCACGACTGGTGAGCCAGAGAAATGAGGTTTGAAAAAAGAACTACACGAGTTGATCATGTAATACGGAATATTGGCAAAGAGAAGTGGACACCATCGGTGCTCTACCGTACCTACTGACTCATCGCGCTAGAGTAATAACGAAATATGTGATAGAGCTTTCCAGTGGTGTCTGCTGTAGGTACATTACACCTCACAACAAATTGCCGAGTGGACTTTTGTTCATCCTAAGTTTAAACCTAATGTAAATAAAGCATGGAGGCATACGACAACCGCCTCACAGTCAGCGTGTTTTGTGCGTCAACGTTGACAGTTCACGCTGTAATGCCGATGAACGACTGACTCGTTTTGTGTAAGGCTGCAACACGTACTTCGGTGGCCGCATGTTTACATAACTGTCTGGTAGAACAATATTTGGAGTACACGAGCTCGTGCCTACACGTTGATAGTGTTCAAGCAGTATGTTGTCAGCTTTCCTGGAAACGCAATGTGGAGTAAATTCTGTTGGAGCAAGTGGGCGGTAGCTACGTTGGATACTGATGGAAATTACGAGCATTTTCTTGATTCATGTTCTAAGCCGCAACTCTAAATGCAAAAAGACGTAAAGGGAGTGAGATGTACTACGAAACTTCGATACGCACAGACTGCGTTTTAAAGCGGGAATTTAGTATTACTGGATTTCGTGTTGCAGGATACTTGCGTGCCTTTCAGTGCTATCGATAACGTTAGCACCATCTGGAGTCCATTTTTCCGCTTGAAAGTCACATGGCTGGAGCTTGCGCTACAACAAACGTTTATTATTTAATTACACGTTTTCTGAGCCCTGCTGATGTAAAGATGTTGATCGTCAATCAAGATTTTCGTGGATGCTATACATTTTTTAATACTTCGTCTCACTGTTACAGGTTTTTTCTTCAATGGACTACTAGATGGCACTATTGAGATGTGACACACTTAAAATTTGTCATTTGTTATTGTTAACACAATGGTAGCTCAAACTACTGCAGCCCCTCCCCCCGCCCCCCCCCCCCTCCCCGACTAGTTTGTTTACAGTTTACGGTATTTTCTCCTGACAGCTGTAACTCCCGCTTTACTCTTCTTCCTCAAGCCTGCATTCTGTTCCGATTGGTTCTAGTTATACCAAAGCACCTCGTCTGTGTGTTTACTAGACGCAACGGAAGAGCGGGCACGATGTCGCTATGTTCAGCTGTTCCCGCAGCGACGCTACCACATCACAATATATCTGCGTAACCACCTAGCAGAAACCAGACCATTTATTTCATGTTGTACGTTTTGTTGATTACGTATTAATTGTGTTTTTATTGTTATAAAGGTATTTTCACACAAAATTAACTGGGGCAGCGAACTTAATAAATGAATTATGTAGTTAATTTTAACTTCCTTTCAGAAATGTCACTGTTCGTACTAATTGACGGAAAGTCATCGAGTAAAACGGAAGTAATATCTGGTGCTCCCCAACGAAGTGTTATACGCCCTTTGCGGTTCCTGAGCCCTCAGATTGTTTGCAGAAGATGCTGTCATCTACCGTCTTATAAAGTCATCGGGTGATCAAAACAAATTGCATATCGATTTAGACAATATGGTTGGAAAAGTGGCAACTGAGTAAATAATGAAGTGTGACGTGATCCACATGAGTACTAAACAGAATCCGTTAAATTTCGGTTACAGGAGAGGACACACAAATCTAAAAGCTGTAAATTCAACTGAATACTTTGTTACAATTAAGATTATTCGTAATTGTCATACCTATCAGAGAGATAGTGTTGTGCAGAAAGCAAAACCAGAGACTGATTTATTAGCACAAAATACTGAAAATGTAACAAGTCTGCTAAAGAGACTGTTTACATTATAATTGTCTGCTCTCTTCTGGAGTATTGGTGTGCGGTGTAGGATCCACATCATCGGATCGGATCAACGAAGAACATCGAGGGGGGAAAAAAGCAAGTCGTTTTTATCATCGCGAAACGGGGGAGAGAGTGCCCTATGGATGTGATGCGCGAATGGGGGCGGCAATAACTAGAACAAAGCAGTTTTTCATTTCGCAGGACCTTCTCATGAAATTTCAATCACCAACTTCCTCAGAGCGTGAAATTGGGTTGCACATCATTGCTTCATCCATCCTACAGTCCAGACATGGCACCCTCTAACTTTTATGTCTTTGCGCCGCCTGAAGATTCTCTACGAGGAACACGCTTTGGGGAGGACGAGAGTTCAGTCACGCAGTGAAAACATGGCTACAGAACGTGATGGAGGCTACGTAAAAAAATTGGACATGGACGAGACTTGTTTATATTGTCACCAAATTCTTACTCTGAACAATAAATATGTTCTCAGAAAAAAATGTGGGGCATTACTTACTGAACGATCCTCGTAAATATCATAACCTAAAGAAAGAATCGATAGAGCACAAAAAAGCTGACAAGGACAGGATAAAAAACTGATGATCTAATCATTTGCAATGCATATGGCTCGCATAGTTCCATGAAGTTATGTTACAAACCATTCTTTCTCTCAACACAGTGGCAGGACGAGGGATAGTAATGAAATGTAATGTCATCTGAACTCCAGTGTCAGACTTTCGGAAGTTGTTCAGGGAGAATTTAAGCGTATCGGTACAAAGAATTCGTGTACTTCAGTGACCAGTTACAGAGAACATCCACATCTACATGATTCCTATAGAATTCCTAGTTAAATGCCCAGCAATGTGTTCATCGATCCACCTTCAAACAATTTCACTACCATTCCACTTTCGAAAAGAGTGTGAAAAACGAATACTTAAATCTTTCCGTGCGAGCTCTGATGATTATGATGTGATCATCACCATCACCATCACCATATGCGAACCATTCAACGAAACATCATCGATATGGACTTTCTAAGCAGAAGGCCCACTCGTGTACCCTTGATTGCATGATACAAAGCTTTATGCCTCGCCTGGGCCCGTCAACACCGACACTGGACTGTTGATGATTGGAAACATGCTGCCTGGTCGGACGAGTCGCGTTTCGAATTGTATCGATCGGATGGAAGTGTACGGGTGCGGAGACAACCTCATGAATACATGGACCCTGCATGTCAGCAGGGGAGGCTCTGTAATGGTGAGCGGCGTATGCAGCTGGAGTGATGTGTGACCCCTGATACGTCTAGGTACAACTCGGACAGGTGAGACGTACGTAAGCATCCAGCATCCATTCATGTCCATTGTGCATTCCGATGGACTTGGGCAATTCCAGCAGGACAATGCGACACCCCACACGACCAGAATTGCTCCAGGAACAATCTTCTGAGTTTAAACCCTTTCGCTGGCCACCGAACTCCCCAGACATGAACATTATTGAGCATATCTGGGATGCCTTGCAACGTGCTGTTCAGAAGAGATCTCCACCCCTTCTACTCTTATGCATTTATGGACGCCCCTGCAAGACTCATGGTGTCAATTCGCTCCAGCACTACTTCATACATCAGTCGAGTCCATGCCAAGTCGTGTTGCGACACTTCCGAGTGCTCGCGGCGGCCCTACACGATGTTAAGCGTCTTTGGCTCCTCGCTGTATTACGTTATACCCATTTCGCTTCTATTTATTTGTGAAATATCTCAAGTACTGATTTGTGATCTTATTAGTGCGTAAATGCCGTCGTCGAATTGTACTCTTTTTATGCTCCCAGGATGTCCGATTTTTGGCGCTTTACAAACACAATTCGACTTATCGCTGTTTTACGGTTTTGTTTGTCTATGTACTTCTGTACCTCGCTCAGCAGAAGTAGTACTCTCTTAAGTAGTTGGTAATGTCAGCTGATGTTTTTGGATTCGGCAGTTAGGTGCTAGATGCATATTATAAAATACGTCTGAGAACCGTGAGCCGCACGAATACTTTATTCGGGCCTCCGTTTGACGTCCACTGAACTACAGACTTAACTCGCAACGTCGTTCAGAACTGGATGACATTTCTATATTAATTCTCTCGTCTTGTATGTGTGCATCGATGCTGTTTCCTCTTTTCCTGTTGCAAGCGCGAATGTTACGTGGTAAAATTGCAGTTAAACGTCGATCTCTCTAATTTTTACAATCACGGTACTTTCAGGAGATATACGTAAGGGAAAAGAATATACTGTTTGACTTAGGTGAAGACAGACTAAAACCTGAAATTAAACTTATGTCTGCGTTGTTACCTATCAGAAGGTCTGAAATCGATTGAAAAATTTCGTGATACACAAGATTAAAATGCAATGTATTTAAATAAACATTAATAGAACAAGTGTTTAAAACAGACTAAGAAGCATAAAATAATTTCTCCTAGCCCACACACATTCGTAACCCGTTACAGACAGTCCTGAAAACATGTGCTTATTTCGAACGAAAAAGGTTGGGCGCGTGGAAAGGTAACTGACACGCGAAGAGTTCACCTTAATCACTAAAAATTTTATTGCACTGAAGTTATATGAGCTGTTGTGATTTTTCTGAACGACAGCTACTCTCTGCACTCTGTACTATTACGCATTGCACGCGTCACAAGTTTAATTTTAAATTTTACGAGAATTGCCGTAGATATTAAGAATTCACAAGCACAAACTACCAGAACAGTTTTAAATAAACTAATATTTTATACTTTCATCTATTGCTTTCGTAAATTTACTTTCGCTCCGTAATCTTTCCCACTAGTTCTGACCTCTAGAATTTCTTGACTAATACTACGCACGTCTTTAGTTTTAATTCAGATTTCGACCACTATACGTGAAGCATGAAGGGGTAATCTATCATTTCGCTACGCTCTGCGACAGGTTTTTTAGCGGAATACGCTATTTCTAAACGTGTAACGTCTGTAGAGAAGGTGAAGCCTGCTGCAGTTACTAGCTCCCAACTACAAGCCGGAGCCTTAGCTCGCGATACGCAGTGAAAGAATCTGGCCTCTCTCCAAACGAAATAAACTCATCCTGGAGTTTGTTGGCGTATTCCAGGACCCTGCGCGCTGACCGCCACTTCTGCTTATTCACCAGCGTGCAGCATGGCCACCCGAAGGTAAATTTAGAAACGTCTTATGGATCGCGGATACCAGCCACCAGCCTCCAGCCGGCACGGAAACTGATAGTCACGGCAATTGTTTCCGAAGTCTTGTCATCTCCACTTCATCATACTCATACTCGCCGACCTCGCTTGCTATGGCGTACATGTCGGCCGCCATTACAGTTAATGGCACAAACTTGACTGCAGAACGAATAGGCTGCACTTCTTTGAAAACAAAACCTGGGCATTAGCCTAAAATGCTGATATTTGTTTCCGCTCCTCTAGCTCGATAGCTCTACCGAGTTTCAATTATGATTTCAAGTTTTTTAAATGCTAAATGTAATAAGAATAACTGACCCAGTATAGCGCAACTTGAATTATCATCACGAACAGTGAACTGACACGAGCTATTATCAACAGTTTAAGGGGGGGTAGGACGTCAAACGGGCCGACTTGGAACAGGAGAGGCATCTCAGGACATTTTAATTTCCAGTGTCTATACTTTTACAAGTAAATTCATAAAACTGTCAGCATGACCAGGAAGGATTCAGAACAGCAGTGGAAGATCTAAAACATAAAGAAGTAATTTTTTTACGTGTGAAATTTCATCATTTTTTCACTTACTAATGGCTGCATTTGTTGCTATAGGTACACTTTTCTTCATAAGTTAGAGAGATTCTTCGATGAATTTTGCACAGCATACATACCATACTTACAGGTGTATGAAACTCTTAGAATTTATTTAATTTATGAAAAAACGAATGAACTGTTATATTTTAAACTCAATGTTTTGAAAAAACACAAATCTTGTATTTAATTACCTCAATTTTTACCACAGTTTTTAATAGATTTGGAAAATTCTAGCGTTTCGTACACCTTTAAGTATGGTTTGTATACTGTGCAAAATTCATCGAAGAATCTCTCTTATGAAGAAAAGTGTACCTATAGCAACAAATACTGCTATTAGTAGGTGAAAAAATGATGAAATTTCACATCTAAAAAATCATTTAGTTACTTGTTCGAACTTCCACTACTATGAGTGTGAATTCTGAATCCTTCCTGGTCATGCTGACAAAGTTTTATGAATTTATATGTAAAAGTATAGAGAGTGGAAATTGAAATGTCCTGTGGTGCCTCTCGAGCTCCAAGTCGGCCCGTTTGACGTCCTACCCCCCTTAACTGACCGACAATTACAGAGTCGTATTTCAATTTTATTTTTCATTGCACTACACATTAAGCATTCTTCACGTTCCGTCCGCGCATGTGGAAGAGTCCTTGCTCAAATACGTGTGCGCGATACGCACTGATCCGCAACGTAGTCTTAGGTTCTTTGATTATTGCTTCTTGAAACTTTGTAAGCAAGATTTCGCGGGTAGCTGAAATACCTTCAAGCCTGTGACAGCTCATGTTTTTCCAGATGTCTCCAGTGAGTCAAACTTGTGACCCTTCTTGCTGTCTTCCCTTGTTTTCAATATCCCCTGTTAGTCGTATCTCTATGGGTCCAACACTCTTTAGCACTATTCTAGGAAGGTCCGTGTTAAGTGTTTTGTCAGCCATCTCCACTGTAGACACTGGATTTTCCCAGTATTCTTCCAATGATCTGTCCCAGTATTCTTCCAATGATCTGAAGTCTAAACCCTGCTTTACCTACACCAGAGCCGATATGATTAATAAGTTGCGGGACGTGAAATGGAATATACCAACGTATTTGTAGGACCTGATTCCAGCTGTGACTAACTGGTAATTTAATCAAAAGATAATGCACGCCCCAGTCACATGTATGTGTCCTCGACCTGTGTTCGATTTCAACGTGCATAACCACTGACAGATGCAGGTGGCAGCACTAGCAGTCGAGGGTACATAAAGCGTGTCACGAGGGCGCGGAAAACGTGCAGCTGTCGTCATCGTCGTAATGCAGAAGCGGAGCGACTTATCCGATGTCCGAAAGGGCACTACCATTGGCTTTCGGGCCAAAGACGGCACCATTTGCGAAACGGTTAACTCTGTAAACACTTGCATGCCCCCGAGGTTCACGTATGCCGTGCATGACAAAATAGGGCTATCTAAAAGCGGTTCCGAGGCAACTCTGTCGCTCCAGGGGCCACAGATGACAGGGATGAACGATGGCTGCTAAGATGTGTACGGGCGAATGGACGTGCAACTACCAACTGACCCCGCCCACATGAACCAACGGACTACCAAGTGTCTCCTTAACGACCATTCAGTCAGCATTCCTGTATGGCCTTCGCAGCAGGCGCCTGGTTCATGCACCCCTACTGATACAGGCTCCCAGGTAGATGCCATTTTCCTTGACTTCCGGAAGGCGTTCGATACAATTCCGCACTGTCGCCTGATAAAGTAAGAGCCTACGGAATATCAGACCAGCTGTGTGGCTGGATTGAATAGTTTTTAGCAAACAGAACACAGCATGTTGTTCTCAATGGTGAGACGTCTACAGACAAAGTAACCTCTGGCGTGCCACAGGGGAGTGTTATGAGACCATTGCTTTTCACAATATATATAAATGGCCTAGTAGATAGTGTCGGAAGTTCCATGCGGCTTTTCGCGTATGATGCTGTAGTATACAGAGAAGTTGCAGCATTAGAAAATTGCAGCGAAATGCAGGAAGATCTGCAGCGGATAGGCACTTGGTGCAGGGAGTGGCAACTGACCCTTAACATAGACAAATGTAATGTATTGCGAATACAGAGAAAGAAGGATCCCTTATTGTATGATTATATGATAGCGGAACAAACACTGGTAGCAGTTACTTCTGTAAAATATCTGGGAGTATGCGTGCGGAACGATTTGAAGTGGAATGATCATAAAAAATTAACAGTTGGTAAGGCGGGTGCCAGGTTGAGATTCCTAGGGAGAGTCCTTGAAAAATTTAGTCCATCAACAAAGGAGGTGGCTTACAAAACACTCGTTCGACCTGTACTTGAGGACTGCTCATCAGTGTGGGATCCGTAACAGGCCGGGTTGACAGAGGAGATAGAGAAGATCCAAAGAAGAGCGGCGCGTTTCGTCACAGGGTTATTTGGTAACCGTGATAGCGTTACGGAGATGTTTAGCAAACTCAAGTGGCAGACTCTGCAAGAGAGGCACTCTGTATCGCGGTGTAGCTTGCTGTCCAGGTTTCGAGAGGGTGCGTTTTTGGATGAGGTATCGAATATATTGCTTCCCCCTACTTATACCTCCCGAGGAGATCACGAATGTAAAATTAGAGAGATTAGAGCGCGCACGGAGGCTTTCCGGCAGTCGTTCTTCCCGCGAACCATACGCGACTGGAACAGGAAAGGGAGGTAATGACAGTGGCACGTAAAGTGCCCTCCGCCACACACCGTTGGTTGGCTTGCGGAGTATAGATGTAGATTGCTGTTCATCAGCGGCGAAGGCGTCCGAGGAGTGAGTGTTATAGCCTGGGGAATGTTTTCATGGTATCCCGTGGGTGATACCGTCATTCGGGAAAGCACAACGGATAAAGATAAGTATGCATTTATCCTTGGGGACGATGTCCGCCCCGATATGCAGTTTGTTTTCCCTCAGCACGATGGCATCCACCATCAAGACAGAGCAACGTGTCACACAGCTCCCAGCGTACTTGCGTGATTCGGAGAGCACCAGGATGAGTTTATCCTACTCCCCTGACCGCCAAACTAGCCGGATTTGAACCTAACTGACAATATGTGGGACCACCTCGGTCGGACGGTTCGCGCCATGGATCCTCAACCGAGAAACCTTGCGCAGCTGGCCAAGGTAATGGCGTCGGCATGGCTCCTCATCGGTGCCGCTACCTTGCAGAGCATCACTGATTCTCTTCCTGTGCGTTTCGCAGCGGTGCGTGCTCCGGGAGGTTTGTTATTCAGGCTTTTGACTGGTGGTCACAATATGACTGGACAGTTTATTAACTGTTGTCTGCAAGGTTATATATTAATAACAGGAACAGCAAAGGTGCGAATACTTTCTCGAGACACACCATAAGTTACTTTTATATCTATCGACGCCGTTCCATTCGATGTAAGATGCTGCGTCCTTTCCACAAAGATATCCTCAATTCCGCCTTAATTTCACTCGATACCGCATACGCTACTAAGTGAAGGTGCACTAGTGAGAAATGCGTTCCAGAAATAAAAAAATACTGTACCCGACTGCCTTCATCCATGGCATTCATGTCATTTGAGGGAAGTACGAGTTGGGTTTTTGCGAGATGTATGTTTTGGGAACCCATGCTCGTCGGCGTGGAGGAGGGAATTCCGTTCGACATTCCTCTTTCTTTTTTTATTCTTTTTTACTCTCATTTACACATATTTTGAGTCCTCCCATGTTGTGCTTAACCTCTGGGTGGATGCCTGTCATGCAGCGGTTTCAGACTGCTAACATTTCCGTTAGGTTTGAGTTGCAGGTTTCGCGCATCAGTTACTTCCAAATACGTTCGTTGAAAGTAAGTAGAAATTTAGCGTCAGATGAGCACTTAAGACGATAGCAGGACAATGAAACGAGTTTGGGTAGAATCGTCCACAGCTACATAACTATGTAACAATTTCTAAAGGTAGGTGTTATCTTTTATAGACGTATTTCATATTAAATTTGCAGTAAGTACAATCGGATTTTTATTGATCTGGTATATAACATCAATCTTAAGTAAAGTGATTACTTATACAATCTTCTATATGTACTGTAATTTACCAAAACAGATAAACGGATTAGCGACAGCGAATCCGAAGTAAAGGATGGAAAAGTATTCAGAGCCTGAGGTGTGAATGAGCTCGTTGGGACATATCTTATAATGAAGAATCTGATTCAAATGAACTTCAACTAATGAAAGTTATCATGATACTGAAACTGAACAATCTGCAGATGAATATAATTCCTGTTATCATAGGAAGAGCATAAAACAAAACTTTCTAAGTCTCTTCCTAACAGACACGTGAAAACAATGTCAGAGAATGTAACAGCTCATTTCTCTGACCCCAAAAGGAAGCATCAGCAATGGTTTCTGAATAAGTTACTTCATCTTTTCTTAGAAAGCAGTGTTCACAAAATTATAGTTAACTGCACACATTTATTTAAGAGATCTGGCACGCACAATTTGAGACAGAGATGCTAGACCCATATCTTGAGTCTGAAACAAGGCAACTTTTCGGGATACTCTAACAGGAACCGTAATAAGTCCTACAAGAAACACTAGCATGCTGTGGGCTAACTACCTTAGAATCCTGTAACCTAAATAAGAGCGAAAAAAAAAGGTTTAGATTTCTTCTAAGATATTTACGTTTTGAATCGTATGGGGCACAAGCCTTCGAAAAGATATTTATACATTAACCCCAATAAGAGAAATTTTTTAGACTTTAGTTATTTTTCGGAACACTGTTCCAAGTGAATGCTTGGCTGTCGATGAACAGTTACTTTCTTTTTGTGGAAAACGTTAATTCAGACCGTATCTTCCTAAAACGCAGCATTCCCAAATTTGCTTTGGTAGCTGCTAGAAGTGTATAAACAACTAACTTAGAAATTTATGAAATTTATTAGCAAATGTGGAATGCTTGTGACATTGGTTGCATTAGGTATGAAGGTATAAACTATTGGTGACACACGAAAATTTTAGCCAGACCACGACTCTAACCCGGATTTTCCACTTGTTGCGAGAGGTCGCCGTAACACCTTCGGCTATCCGAGCACGCTCCCACGACGACGCAAGCTTCTAGGTGAAATACGGTCCTCGACCCCATCGCCCCCAACTTTACTTTGATTCCTCTCAGGTAGTTTGAAGGAGACAAATGCATTCGACCTAAGTGTTACACGCGTCAACGGGCAAAATGACGATTGTGGGAAATTCGGGTTCGAGCACAATTGCGAGTAAATTTCATAACTTTGTTGGCACTCTGAGTGTTTCTTTCAAGTAAAGCAGTGGTCCTACAGATGTAGAAGAGAGATTTGCTCAGCCTGTGAGCGGGACAAACCGGAACATTGGTGCCACTGGTTACGCAGTATACGACTGGCTAAGATGCTACTACAACGGAAGGGACTAACTTATGTTGGATCGCTTAGAAGAAATGGAGATCCCGACGAGTTTTTATCTAAAAAGCAAAGATCTCAATATTATTATTCTTTTGCCTTAGAAGAGAATTGTATCGTCGTTTCATATTACCCTAAAATGAATCAAGCTATTTTCTTGAGATTTACGTTTCGTCAGTGATACCACTTATATTTATCTGAAACCCGAAATTTTAACTTTTTACAATATGACGAAAACTAGAGTTAATTTACTTGATCAACTAACTAAAAAAAATTCGT
This sequence comes from Schistocerca cancellata, assembly GCF_023864275.1. Taxonomy (NCBI): domain Eukaryota; kingdom Metazoa; phylum Arthropoda; class Insecta; order Orthoptera; family Acrididae; genus Schistocerca; species Schistocerca cancellata. The sequence continues at coordinate 307,291,070 of NC_064632.1, forward strand.
GAAACATATGGCATATGGTTGTTATTTGGAATATATTTAATGTCATGAATACACTATACATATACCGAGCAAGATTATAGAACACCTAAACTAGTGGAAAGAACGGAATTTCTGCAGAGGTTGACCTGGGAAATGAAACACCAAACTCAGATGTTCTCTCCCTCAAATTCCCATTGAATCACGACGGTGTCCACGTGTTCTACCGGGCATAAAATCAACTGTTAGACCGCAATTCGAGGGAAGGTTTCTGAAGACGCTACACGAGTGGAAACCAGAAGGTAAAGTCGACTAGAAAATCGTCTCAAGTGTAAAAGGTGTGTGTGTGTGGGGGGGGGGGGGGTGTGATTTGCATACTATACGTGTTAACTGTGTCGAAATGAACTACTGAAATTTTGTTTTGGAAATTTTTGTTTTATTTCCATCATCATACATCTACAAAGATAGGAAAACAAATTATGTCATTTGATAACCGTTCCAGAGAGGAATTAAAAAAAAATCAAATGACGGATAGAAGTCACCCTAATCTCATAACGATATAGCACGCTCATATTGCAGGGTTAATATCCAATTACAGTCGTTACCAGCTCTAAATGCGTCTTTTTTTACGGATTATTTCGTTTTTTGCATAGAAACTGGTTATGAGCTGAATGCAATTTTTTATGTAGCTCAACAGTCATGTTACTAAGACACAAAATTAAGAAATTATAAATATTACTTCGGATGAATGTCTGAAGAATTGCGCCATCGAAGCCAATATTTATCCCCTGGCACCCGCTTGACCAACTAAACCGCGGCTCCGTCAGTGACTGGTAAATCGTTAGCGGGGAATCCCCTGTTAAGTGCACCCGTAAGCACCAACTGACACACCTCGCAGCGACTCTAGAGTAGCGGCCGCGTGCGTATGCTGGGCGCGCCGCGTTCTTTACGTAAGTGCGTGTCGACAGCGGAGGTCGCAGAATCCGTGTGCGCGGCGCAGCCAGCCTTGACCGCGCGTCACAGGCGCCGCGCAGGGCCGCCAACGCGACAGAAATACCGCTTCCCGAGAGAGCGAAGCAACAGCGGCGGCACAGACCTTGACGGCCGACTGCCCGCTGGCGAGCCAGTTCGCGCTTGGCACTGACAACGTCGTAGCGTGTACGCCTTCCTTCCGTCCACCGCTGACTCGGCTCGTATCTACTGGATGCGTACGCGCTGTTTCCATCTCCTCACTTTGTACTGTAAGACAATTCAATCCGCTAACGAGGCGGTGTAGTGTTCCCCGCCTTGTACTACTCCAGGCGAACGATCATGTGAGCTCTTTGACGAAAGGGCAGGCTCTGGTGGACCAGGAATGCAGATTTCAGCCGAAGCCTTCCGAACTACTCCGCCACCGTACAATGTTTAGTAACTTGTGGAATTTCAGACGCAGGAATATATTTTTGTCCTTTCATGTTAACGTAAATAACATTACCTTTTAACATGTCAGCGACCTTTTTATTGTTTATAGGGCTGCCTAGTCTTCCCTAAGAGGTAAAGGTTGACAATTTTCAATCTACTTATAAGGAAAGAAAATGATTTAGGATTTCTTCGTTTTCTTCTGGAATGGCTCTCATCAGAACTCCTATTCTGTATTGATACGCACACATAGCACACTATTTAACATCAGCAGCAGGAGCCGAAATTTACTGAACTTTTCTGGCCGCCGATAGATCTTGATAAGATTGTAGATTTTAAAATGGATCACTGACAGTAAGTATTAAAGTATGTCACATTTCGTGTTGCTGTTAAAACTACGGATTGTTTAAGAGATCTATTCAAAAAATTGCGAAAAACTTTGTCCACAATTTTTTTCTACGTTTATCTTTTACTAATTATGCAGTGTCTCCTTCGAAATACTCTCCTCCACAACGACGTTTCAGGGTGTAATCTTGGCAGTCTGTTACTGGATCGCACGAAGCACCATCTGCGAATTTTCTTTTATCTTGTCTGCAGTTGCAAATCTTCCTTTCCAACTGGGTTTTCAACTTTGAAAATTAAAAAAAAAAAAAAAAAAAGTCCGTAGGGGCCAGATCTAGAGAACACGGAGGATGAGGCAACACAGTTATTTCGTTTTGTGTGTTCTACGCACTCACAAAGAGGGATGAATGATGTCAAAGAAAGCTATTAGCATGGCTTTGACACTGACTTAACGAGCTTTTATGGTCTTTGAGAACCTTTCCCGACCCACTGTGAAGAGAATCTTGGTCTCATAACGGTGGACAGGTGTCTCATCACCGGTTGTGATTCTCTTAAGGAACATCTCGTTCTCATTTGCGCGATCCAGAAGTTCTTCACAGATTGCGAGGCGAAGGTCCTTCTGGTCTTGAGTAATGAGCCGTGGGATGAACTTGGCGACGCATTCCAAGATAGCGTGTAAGGAATGCATTCTAAGATGCTGTGTAACGATTTCATGACATGACCCAACTATATCTGTATCTCTGACAGTCAGTCTTCGATCGGCATGCACAATTTCGTTGACATTCCTGACATGAGAGTTGTCGGTAGACGTCGAAGTGCTTCCTGAACGAGGGCCATCTTTATCTTCCGTCCGGCCATTTTTAAACCATGTGGACTATTTGTAACACCGAGTATGGCTTAAGCACTCATCGCCGTAGTCTCTCTGTATCGTATGGTGTGTGTCTGTAAAGATGACGAGTTAAACGCAAAATTTAATCCAGACGCGTTGCTCCTCTAACTCTGCCATCTCGGAATTCGCAAAATGTGTGACGTAACTTTCTACCCAATACAGCACTGAACAATAACTGACAGACATACAACAATGAATCTTTTGGCAGTTACGCATTAAACACAGGCGTGTGCAGGGATGCTAACCGCAGTTCGCTCCAACATACCACAGACGCGAAATTACGATTCCAGAATTTTTTAAACATGCCTCGTACACATGTTAGGAAGATGACAGTAAAATGCAAATACATTGTTCTAACGGTCGAAAAGAAGTCAGAAAAAGGCGAAAATGCGTGGAACTTCTCAGTATTGTGGTGTACCCTACTACTACTACTACTACTACTACTACTACTCCCCCCCTCCCCACCGCCCCACCCCCTCCTGAATACTGGCTTTGGACTTTGAGAGCGTATGCGTTCTCTACATTCCTCCACCAATCATTTCTGTTCTGACTTTAGTGGCCCACTTTCTCAGCCACATCGCTGCCGTATATTAATTAGGTGCCCTGCCCACATCACTCTTTTCTTCACCCGTCGGCCAATGCTGGCTTGTGAATGTAGCTCTACGAGTCCTTTTTTTTTCTTTTTGTGTCTTGTCCTGCGACTGGAAGTCCCTCTCTGATACAAACCTTTTACTCTGAAAGAATAGCAGTTTTGCTCATCACTTTTAATGTTTCAGACCCATGTAGAGCTACCGGGAGCAGTAGACTTTGGTCTTGTTTGATTTTTAAAACTTCGAAACTGCTCTACCGCACAGCACGTCTGCAAACCAAAAATGCTGTATTCGCCGTTGCGACGCTTGCCTAATTTGAATTTCCATTCGTTTTGTTAGTTGCATACGCTTTCCAAATATTTAAATACGGCTGCTCTTAAAAATGAATTCATCAATTGCCCACAGGTGCCTTGCTTAAGAGCACTTTCTCTGTTTTCTTCTTGTTAATTTGCAACTCTGCTTTGCTTGCAATATTTCTGTAAGCTGCAACTCCTCTTTGCTTAAGCTATCATTAACTGGACCATCGTCCGCATATGCAAGCTGATTTAGTGCGTTGTTAGAAGTATTATTCCTCCTGCTAGCCTGTATTTGCTGTGTTCTGTCGATCTTTGCTAAAATTAATTTAAAAATTATCTGTGATGATGCATCTCTTTGTGTAAGACCAGTTCTGGCTTCGAAAGTCCTGAAATTCCTGTAATGATCTTGACTCTGCAATAGATTTCCTCTGAACACATTTGCACTAGACGGACTAACTTTTGTAGAAACAAACTCTTTCGAAACACTAGTGATTGTGCCCCTTTGGATGCTGTCATAAGCTTTTTGAAGTTCACGAAAACCACGTGAATTTCAGCATTATGTAACAAGCCTTCCTCTTTTACCTGGGAGTGTCTGACACAGAAAATGGTCCCTTGCGCGGTACGCAGAGGGCGTAACAACATTACTCCTGCACGAGATAACATGTGAATCAGTACCTTCCTCTCTCCCCCCCTCCATAAAAAAACAAGTTTTGCATTTGTTACGATTAGAACTTCACCTCAAGCAAAAAACTGTTGTCACACAATAAAAATAGCAAGAGTCCACGTTCATGACCGTGCTAATTAATGTAACCTCCATTTTGATATCTTTTTATTAGAACCTGACGAAACTGTGATATGAAAATATTAGTGTTACAATGGAGATGCATTCTCTATGGATTTCTGACAGTTTCGAGTCGTCCTTATACGAGATGTGATCAAAAAATACGGCGAATAATTTTATTAGAAACAAAGTAATAATTTGACTGTCTCCTTCAAAGTAGTCCTTGATCAACAATGCACCTATCCCAACGATGGATCCGCGTCAAAGCATTCTGAAGGGCGTTCAGTTGCTCCGTTGTGGCCCGTCTCAACGTCAGGAATGGTGTCAAAAACGTTTTTACTTAAGCATGGTTTTAATTTTTATCATGAGCCAGAAGTCTTGTAGTGCTAAATCAGATGACTAAGGCAAATGTGGACAGGAACACGTTTCCAGGCCAAAACCACGCGAATCAAAAGCGAGGTTTCGTACGGCGCGTTGTCTTGAGTCAAACCACTTGCCCATTTTTCTGGTTTCTTTCTTTGTACATCGTTTCGCAAACGCCGCAAACTACGGCGTTTACAGTTGTTCCCCTTATAACTGACCCTGAACGCAATATGCAAGACAAAGTTTCATCTCAAGTAATAATATATCGGCGTAGAAGTCTGGATCTGAATGAAGTAGATCCTTCAATTCGTGCACACTAACAAGTTTCCTTCCGTTTATCTCGGTAAAGTCTCGGAACAAATTTTGCACTCACTCGCCTCATTTGTAAATTATCAGTTAAAATGCTTTGCACAGATCCTTACAAGATGCTACGTTCTTCGGCTAGCCATCGAAAAATTATCTGAATTAACTATATTTATCACTTTTGGCAAGTTTTCTTCTGTTTTAGAGGTTAATGGGAGTCGCGAACGTTGCTAGTTTTCTACAGACTCATTTCAGCCTTTAAATCGACCTTCCACTTGAAAACACAGTTACAGCGCTATTGTCATACACCACTTTCAAAATTTCGTGAGTTTGGTTGGTTGGTTGGTTGGTTGGTTTAAAAGAGGGGGGAAGGGACCAGACTACGGTGTCATTAGTCCCTAATTAGTTCCTAATAAAACAGATGAGACCTAACACAAAACAGACAGAAAAGAAAAACCACAAAAATGAAAGAAAGGCAATGAACACTAAAAGGAACAAAAGAGGGGAAGAAAACAAGAGGCGCTACAAAAAGAAGAGAGTAAAACAAAAAAGCAGATTACAGTGGCTGGCTGAACACGAGAATAAAAAGGAAAAGCCATGCCAACCACTCTTACAGCACATTAAAACATCCACCCTAAAAGCACTAGGGTGGAGGACACAGAGGGACAGAGGACATGCGCTCAAACTTAGATCAAATGATAAAACCCACCCTCACGAATAAAACGTAAAACTAAATCAGCCAATGAGGCGGTTTCAGATAAAACGAGCGGCAAAGAGTCCGATAACCCAAGATTTCGTCGTTGGGCAGCCAAAGTGGGACAGGGCACCAAAATATGGGCCACTGTCAACCGGACGCCGCTCCGACACAGGCGGGTCTTCACGGCGCAAGATGTAACCTGGGTCGCCCAAGCGTGGCCAATGCGGGGCCGGCAGAGGACAACTGATTCCCTGCGAGAGGCCCGCATGGAAGTCTTCCACACATTCGTAGCCTCCTTAATCACACGCAGTTTTCTGTTTGTACTGTTATGACATTCCGTCTCCCAAAGCCGAAAAACCCTACGGCGTAAGTCAGAATGTAGGTCAGGTTCAGAGATGCCCATCTCCAGAAGCGGTTTCGCGTAGCCTGTTTGGCCAATCTGTCCGCGAGTTCGTTGCGGACGATAAAGAAGAGAACAGAAGCTGTGAAATGTGGCTCTAAAGAAGAATGTTGAAGTTTATATGGGTAGGTCGATAACTAATGAGTAAGTTGTGAGTCGAATTGGGGGCAAAAATAAATTTATGAAGCACCTTGACTAAAAGAAGTACTCGGTTGATAGAAGTACATTCTGAGGCTTCAAGGAATCGTCAAGGCGGAGAGGGTGGGGGAGAGAGATAACTGAAGAAGTAGACCAGGTGTTCGCTCAGTAAGTAGGCAGTAGTTGCTCAGAAATGAAGAGGCCTGCGCAGAATACAATAGTGTGGAGAGCTGCATCAAATCAGTCTTAAGAGTGAAGACCGCAGTTAAATTTTTGAGTATTTTCGATACTAAGGTAGCTGATCAAATCCTGTAACTGGAGTTTATTACCGGTCTTGGTCGCTAACGGAAAGGTTGTTGCATTCAGTTCGATTTCATATTACTATGCGCAAATATCCTGAATTAAACGTATGGCATAGTTAACGACGATCGGTCCGATGAATAAAAACGGCAACTTTTAGAGTTAATTACTCTTTGGGAAAAGACTAAGAATCGTCACAACTTGTTGGTAAATTTAACGAGCATCGAGTTTTCTGAAGAATAGATACGAAGCAGAGGGACTGGACCGAGGCAGAAGAGCTCCACTCCCGTCAGACCGGAAATTCCAGACGCTCGGGCGAGCACCTGGTAAGGTCACGAATTTCAACCACACGAAACTGGCAAGTATGATTCCAACAATGCACAGTGACATTCATCGTATCTCTTAATTCCTTATGAGATGCTTTCATTGAGACAATGAAAAGAAAATTTCGTTAATTTGCAGGGGTTAGTTTTTGGTCTGTGCGCGCGCGCGCTTGAAAATTAAAAAATTAATTGAAATCATGGCACAGTAATTTTGCACCTTTCAGTACGACATAAAATTTATATATAGATTTACTGACAATGGCATAGGGAGTCGCTAGGTAGAGGCCTAACAGTGATTTATAACTAATTCATTGATTTCTCGTTAGGTCTTTGACGCTAACGCACCAGTTCAATAAATTATTGAGCAAAAATTCAACATCCTGTTCCAGATACCATCTTTGTTTCAAGAGCAGACATTAAAACTGACACATTACCGGTATTTACCTAACACGAAAAAAACCTTACATGGAGTGCCTTTACTAGGAACTTTGATAACCATAGAGGAACTTTCAACGAATGGCGCGGATCTCTCACAAGAGAGAATCTCCCCAGTTACCTTAATTATGGAATGTTCTCGATGTTCACTTTGAGTATCTTGCAATAAGCGGTTGGAGAAGGGGAAAGGAGTGGGTTGGCAAGCCCATAAAATAGATATCGTTCGTTTCTATTAATGCCTTGAGGCTGCAGCATCTAGGTCTGCAATATATCTACCTACTGGGTTCCATTAGCCATGACGTCTCAGTTTTCACGTAACCGAAATGTATGTTCCTGCTAATCCCAAAATTCCAGAATTGTTTGGAGATTGTTGTAATACCTTGATGAAAAATTTACGTTTGCAGTGTGTTCGTATGCGCTGCACCTGGGATGAAAACCAACTGCTAGAGATACATCAATCAAAATCAAGCATTACAGAGTTCCGTACCATCCCGTTGCGGATGAGGCGCAACACATCCGTTTTCTGTCAGACAAAATATACTAGATAGGAAAACCCATGGTGAAGAACGTGTATAAGCTTTTATGTTTCATGTATATGCTGTGCAACCGGCAACTGTGTTTTCTGAGGTCTAAGGACTCTGATGACATCGCTGTTTAGCAGCAGCAGCAGCAACAACAACAATAATTTGATCAACGGCGGTCACGGCTATCAAGGAAAAGGAGCCAAATCGATACCATCTGCACTGACACACGCAGGTCTCATCTAATCGGAGCGTTATGTCTGAGATCGGAAAGATAATGATTTCCTAGGATGAAGGATTTTTTAAAAAAAAATCAGTGTTACATGATTTTTGGAACTGATACATGAGAATGTTAAGATGCAGTTTGGTCACTGTGGTAGAGAAAATACGTAAACATACCCTGGTCAAAAAGAATGCGGAATTCTCCACAGGATGATTCATTAAGGACAGCTCTGTGACTTCGACCATTGGATGTCAACCGAGCAACAAATCTATCAAGAACATTTCAATAGTCCTAAAACTGCCCAAGTCGACTGTTGGTGATGTGACTGAAGTGGAAACGCCAAAGAACAACTCCAGCTAAACCAACTCCAGCCAGACCTCTGACTGATACGCGTCGTAGAACATTGCGAAGGGTAGTTGTAAAAAATCGAATGGAGTCAGCGGAAAGAACTATTCGTCAGTTCCAAAGTACCACTAGCAGTCTGGCTAACACAATAACTATGCGTAACGAGTTCAAGAGAACAGGGAACAATGATCGAGCACATCATCACAAGTGACACACTTGTATAGTCAGTGCTAAGCGATGCTTGAGTTGGTATACAGCACGCGATGCCACTGGACAGTTGATGGACTGGGACCGAGTCATTTGGAGTGATGAATCATGCTACATCCTGCGGCAATCTGAAGTATGGGTTTGGCGAAATGCGGAGATAACGTTACCAGCAATCATGTGTATTGCAAACAGACCGTACAGAGGAGAATGGGTTACGATTGTGTGTGTGCGCGTGCGCGTGCGCGTGCGCGTGCGCGTGCGCGTGCGCGTGCGCGTGCGCGTGCGCGTGCGCGTGCGCGTGCGCGTGCGCGTGCGCGTGCGCGTGCGCGTGCGCGTGCGCGTGCGCGTGCGCGTGCGCGTGCGCGTGCGCGTGCGCGTGCGCGTGCGCGTGCGCGTGCGCGTGCGCGTGCGCGTGCGCGTGCGCGTGCGCGTGCGCGTGCGCGTGCGCGTGCGCGTGCGCGTGCGCGTGCGCGTGCGCGTGCGCGTGCGCGTGCGCGTGCGCGTGCGCGTGCGCGTGCGCGTGCGCGTGCGCGTGCGCGTGCGCGTGCGCGTGCGTGTGTGTTTTTAGCGTGTGCTGTACTGCGCTCTTAATTCGTAGCAATGTAGACTGCATACCGTTGAACAGTCCGGATACTATGATTGTAGCAGCACAACAATGCAGTCTGTTATGAAGCAGAATCCGTGAGAACAGTTTGCAAAGTGACATTCCTAAAATGGATTGGCCTGCTGAGAAGCCCGACCCGAACCGAATGGAGCACCTTTCGGATCAGCTAGAACGACGACTTCGCTCCAGATCGCCATGTCCCAACATCAGTAGCACGTCTGGTTTTGGATTTTGGGAAGAAATGAGCTGACATTCCTCCACAGACATCCAGACACCTTATTCAAAGTGTCTCCAGCAGAGCTGAAGCCATCAAAGGTTGTCCGGACAACTTTGATATGATGATTTACATTAATTATACAGGAAAATGCGTTTTTTAACAAGATTCATTAATCTGATTAATGTAGGTCGTAAGCAGTAGACAATTCTATAAGACTAAGGACGACGCCACACGGAATTTACGCAGAAGGTGACCAATTGGTGACGTAAGCAATGTAACATCCACTAATTTAAGAGCCGCTACTCTACAGAATGTGGAAAAATTTGTGGAGCACATACTTGTAACACAATGGCTACTCGGGAGACCTGCCTCACAGAATGGTTCAGTGCAGTCTAATTTGCACCAGCTCAGATCTACTTCACCCTCATTTCAGAGGTGAAACAGACGAACACAGTTATGTCCTTGGTACAGCTGGGTTTGTAAAATGTCATGCACGATTTGTTCAGCATATTTGCGAGATTCTAAGACTCTCTCAGAAGCATTTTCGCATTAGCTGGAGAAAATTCAAACACTTTTAGTACGAAACAAGCATGACCGACCCTAAATAAACGAATCGTGAGCGTCTACAATATGCCAGACTTTACGGTCTGCACACAATATGGGTTCACAACCCACCTTTATCAAGACGAAGTAATTGATTACTAGAAAGGGCAACTGTATTTCTCTCAGTGGTCTGATATCTAATATGTCATCAGGCTACAGTTCCGAAATGTCGCTTAGTGAATGAGATACGAAGTTAACCGAGTATGGAAAAGGATTTATTACTGCAATCAGGACAATTAGCAATAACTCAACACTTCATTCTTAACAGGACGAAATCGTCAGGCGTGAAAGTAACTTTGAGTTTATCCTAAGGGCCTTTCCTCTTTAAGGTATACAGGGTGATTTTGCGAAAATGGAAGGAACTGTGGGAAACGATTGCGGCGAGGATAAGCAGCAGAAGAGTTCATGTGGACATACGGTCGAAAATTCCTTTCAAGGGCAGTACAACCTCTGTAAGATGGGGATGAAATATCTGTCAGTGGCCCCTGTACCAGCAGCAGACAGGTGGCCCACCAGCATAGGGTAAAGGGGTCGACCGTGTGAAATGTTCACCACGGCAACACATATCCTTACGAATGCAGACCTTAGTATTTACGAACTTGTCACTGCGGAGACGGTTTCGTCGTTTATCTGTCGCAGTGGCTGCCACGGTGCTGAGATTTCTATCATCCACCCTATTCACATATGAAGCTACCATGGAAATGGGTGCTATTGTCAACCATCACAACAGTCACCTGAGGGGTACGGAGAATCCCAATGGTATGGTGGCAGCGAACCTTAGCATCGGTTGATCATTAACGTGTGGGCAGGGATTATTGGCGACCACATATGGCGATTAGTCATCCTCCCAGAACGCCTCAAAGTCGAGGTATGTCTGCACTTCCTGTTGACGACCCCGCTTCCTCTGCTGGAAGACATGCCTTTTGCGGTTATGAACGGGCCTTTTGCGGTTATGAACGGTTATGTTGCTACTACAGGATGGTTCTCCTGCTCGGTGACCCCTTGAGAGTGGAGTAAAGACTTCTACAGATATTACAGTCCCACTTGCCTGGTGTTCTTATGTGTGCTTTTGATCACTGAACCTGCACTATCTAAGATGTTTTGTGTACGGCTGTAAGTGGGTGTACCTCCCTTAGAACCCAATTCAGGCCATAGTGCCAGATGACCTTTTCTGTTCCTGATCCTCTCAGGGGGTGAGCCTTAATTTAAATCAATGGGGCAGCTTGAAAATTTGCTCCGGATCGCGATTCTAACACAGGTCTCTCGCTTACTAGGAAGAAGCGATGACCATTGCACCATCCGTCAGACCAAAATTCTGAACTTACACCATATACAACTGGTGCAGTGCCCCTGCTTATTAGCGTCACATTACTCACGGGATGTCGCAGATTCCCATAAGACTTCGAGATTTGTGAGCATTTGTACTGAGCACTGGCCGTCATCGCCATCTGTTTGTTGTCTTTGTGCCCTGATTCATAGTGGCTGCAGGATGAAAAACGTGTGGTTTTCGTGCGTTTCCGAAAAAAAAAAAAAAAAAAAAAGACGCCACCTTTTGTGTGTCCAAGAAAGTTGCAGTGCCAGAATACAGGCGAAATACTAAAAGGACGGCAGAGAATCTGCGATAATTAAGAGAGGGAAGGGGATTATCAGAAAAATTACAGAGCATACTGTGGCTTACCCACAGTAGTTAATCCAAGGACCAGTGACTGGTGATTTGCCCCCCCCCCCCCTCAAAGTTAATAAATGTAACGTTGTGCGCATAAATAGACGAGGAAACAAATATGACGGTTCGATTACACTGCTGGCCGTCGAGAGACATCAAAATTTGAACTACCACATGAAACTACTACTACGGAAAGATGAAGTTAGGCTTATATTCTTGGGAAGAATGCTAAGTAATGTTCACTCATTAACTGGGAAAATGACTCGTCTGACGAGGTCTAAAGTATTGCTCGTCAGTGTGGGGCAGACGAAGTAGCATTTATCGACGATATGACTAGTTCCACAGAAATACAGCGCGTTTCGTCACGATTCGCTTAGTAACAGCATCACGGTTATGCCCGTGAAACTCTAGTGGCAGACTTTACAGGAGAGGGGTTACGCATCGCGGTGACGACCATTGTTATGATTACGAGAGCGTGCTTTCCTTAATGAATTAGCCAACACATTACTTCCTCCCATAAACAGTCAGCGAAAATGGCCGGGGAAGGGATTATCAGAGAAATTACAGAGCATGTGGTGCCTTACAGACAGTCGTTAGTCCCAAGGACCATTCGCCAGTGTACAACTACCTCTGTACTCCGCAAGCCACCTGACGTTGTGTGGCGGAGGCTACTTTGTGAAATACTGTCACTTCTCCCTTTCCTGTTCCAGCAGCAAATGGTTTGTTGGGAGGAGACTTAAGTCACCGCGTGACCTCTAATACCTCTAATTTTACTTTCATGATGTTTTCGCGAGGTACGCATGGAAGTAATCATCAAAATGCTTAACTCTTCAAGGAAAGCACCTTCTCGAAATTTTAACAGCAAACCATATCGTGACTCAGAACGCCTCTATTACTGCGTCTGCCACAGGAGTTGGCTTAGAATCTCCTTGAGGGTTTCGTGCTCTCTAAATGAACCGGCAACGAAACGTGCTGCTCTTCTTTGCATCTTCTCTGTTTCCTCTATCTGTCCTATAAGATACGGATCCCAGACTGACGAGCGGTGTTCAAGTATTGAGTGAACGGGAGTTTTGTAGCTACCTCCTCTGTGGGTGGCTTACACTTCCTGAGCATTCTTTCAGTGAATCTCTACCTGGCATCTGCCTTATCTACTATTTGTTTCATGCGGTCGTCCCACTTTAAATCCCTCTGTAGGCATACTCCAAGATATTTTATGGAAGTAACTTCTTCCAGCAATTGTTCTGCAGTCGTCTTATCTTACAATAACGGGTCTATGCCTATACTCGTTATTTTATGTCGGAGGTCAACTGAAAATCCCTGCACCAAGAATTGCCTCTGCAGGCATTCCTGCATTTCGCTACTATTTTCTGGCATGTACAACAAATCATGCCCTAGGTCATTTATATAATTATATTGTAAAAATAAATTGTTCCGTAATTTTTGTGGTATCCCCGAAGTTACTTTTACCGCTTAAGATTTTTCACCGATGATAATGACACGCTGTGTTTTGTTTGGTAGAAAGTCTTCAGTCGATTCAGACGGCTGGCACGATATTCCGCACGCTCGTATTTTGTTCATTACGCGGCTGTGCGAAACTATGTCGAACGCCTTCTGGACGTTAAACCTGCGTCTGCTGGACGAAGAAAGCAAGCTGAGTTTCACACGATCGTTTTCGGAACCCATGTCCACTCCTACAGAAGATTTCAAGCCAGAAGCGTCACATAGCAACAATTCTTCGTTGTGAAGCAGTCATAATACACAAGACCTTAGTCGGTAAAAAAAAAGGTAGCGAAAATTACGTACTGCTCGCCAGCACTACCAGACGAGAGACTTTTCGTGATAACAAGCGCTGGGAGACCGATTTGCAGCAACGATTTAATATCTTCGCCGACTAGCATTTTCATTACGTATGACGTAATCAAGCAAAAATTTCATAGATTTACGCGCAAATAGTAATGAATGCTACAGGAGTACCGTCCACTACCCACCATAAGATGACTTGCTGAGTACTGTTGCAGTTTAAAGTATCTTCTGCGTCAGTCTTTTATCATTTCACTAAGCGTTTCTATGGCTCACACTGTCTCCACACGGAAAATCACGAGAAACGCTTATGTAATAAGGTAACGCAATGGAACGCCACACCTATAATTACAAGCACAAGCAAACGCTTATTACGCGACGTACTTTTTTTGCTGTTTTACCTCTATCCATATGCACACAACTTGTTCGCCACATTACTTGGTGTTGTAATGTGAGTCGTCTGTGCTCTTCACGAACGACAAACCGAACGTAATTGTAATTCTGCATCCAAAGATGATGGTGTGAGCTAACTAAACGCCAAGGGGAGTGACTCATAGAGAGAACCATATCATTTATATGCGTCGTCAATATCTGTTCTCCGCAAGTCACTGTGTAGTATCTGACAAAGGGAACACTGCAGCAGTATGCCTTGTAAGGGCCTGGGAAGAGAGAATCATGGTTGCAGATGGCGAAACGTGTAGGGCGGTGGTGACTGCCAGTTGACGCTCTGTGCGCTAATGAAATAGCATTAGCAAGACATACCAGGTGTACCGGTATGAAATGAGCGTTAAGATACAAATGTGTCGATAGAGAAAATTTGTTGTGAACGAGCCTTAATTTTGTGTGTTTGGTTGGTATGACATCTGTCAAAGATATTTAGTGTACATCCAAGTCATGGAACAAACATCATCGTATGTTTTCGTTTTGTTAACAGTTTCGAATTTTGTACCAGAAAGTGATGATTTGCGGAAAGCATTAATTTTTTGTTTTCATTTGAAGAATCATGAGCTTCTAAAACCCGGTGAAACTGAATACTAATCGCTACAGACAATAAATGATTAATTCGAACTATGTATTGATCGAAAAAAGGCCAGAATGGGCCAGAAGACATAGTAAAGTAATTTTTTTTACACGACAATGCACCTGCATACGAAACAAAGCTGGTTCAGGATACAATCAAAACACTTGGCTGGGAGCTGCTACCCCACCCGCCGTATTCCACAGACTTGGCCCCTTCCGACTACCATTTGTTTTCATCAATGGGACACGCACTGGCTGAGGAACACTTCGATTCCTACGAAGAAGTCGAAAATTGGGTGTCTGATTGGTTTGCTTCAAAAGACGAACATTTCTATTGGCGTGGTGTCCACAAATTGCCAGAAAGGTGGTCAAAATGAATAGAAAGCCATGGTCAGAACTTTGAATAAAATGTTTTTACTTTTCAATTCAAAATTAGTGTTTCATTTCCCAAAAAAAAAAAAAAAAAACGCGTTTCATACCGGTAAACCTGGTACATTTACTCGATTTAATGCTACAACAGAATCATCTCCGTTGGCCGTGGCGAGGGCAGTGGATACAGCACGCAGAACACGGCGCTGCCGTGCAGGGTAGCGGGCAGCAGGCGTAGCTCATTGTTGCGTCGACCATCAGATCGTCGATTCCTTTTTACTAGGGCACTAAGGGGTGGGCCACAACAAACACTAGCAGCTCTTGCACGGAATGTAGAAGGCAGTAAAGAGTTAGAGCATCGCCTCTCCGCCAGAGTCAGGTATCTACTCACAGATACAAGTCGGAGACAGCAGCTTATAGCGCGCTAGGCACAAAGGCAGGCTGATAGTGCACCAAAACCAACAGTTCGGCTCCCAGCAAGCCGGAGGTAAGAGTCCCCATGACTTCACATCAGCGGATAAGATGTTGGCAGCTCACAGCGACCAGGTTTGGCACACCGGGCATGCAGCAATCTCGAAGGTAGAAGTCATTTGGCGAATGGCCGGCAGCATGTCAAAAGGTCGACACTGTGGCTGGCTCACTGTAATTGAATAAGCAGTGAGCTTGGAAGCCTGAGCATTTATTACCGTCCATCTGAGGAAATGACGTTATGCCTTCCTGAGGATGACCTCACATGTCATCATCTGGGCTGCTCAGCGTTCTTCGTCACACCTTTGTGTGTAGACAGTGGCTTTCAGTGCTTTACCTTGGTTGCTTTCTGGCATGTTAGCGGGTTAGCTGGTGTTCTTGTGGAAGATTTACTCGTTCTCTGTACGTTAGCATCATGTTATGATTCTCCCTCAGTTAGGTCATGTTGCTGAATAAGCGATTCGGACTTCTCACCCGAAGGAGGTGAAGCAATAGATTCCAGGGTGTGCCATATTACATGCAATATCGCCTCTCTGCCTGTCTGTCATTCTGATTGCTACATGGCGTGCTTGCCTGGATTGACTTGGCTTAGCTCTGGTTGGAGAAAACAAACAAGATTCCGGATTTTCTCACAGAAGACTTTCTGCGCCGCAGAAGGTCAATCGTTCCACCGCCCTATCCCTCTTCCAAATGGTTCGAATGGCTCTGAGCACTGTGGGGACTTAACATCTGAGGTCATCAGTCCCCTAGAACTTAGAACTACTTAAACCTAACCAACCTAAGGACATCACACCCATCCATGCCCGAGGCAGGATTCGAACCTGCGACCGTAGCGATCGGGCCTTCCTATTCGTATTATACTCCCAGATTTTTTTTTCCAGGCCAGAATTGCTCCAATTTTAGGATCGTGAACATTAAGAGAGTGGAACGTTGGAGGCTGTTTTATGTTCTTTGACTCCTTTAGTGACGTGGTGCACATTATCTCTCTTTTAACGTCTCCTACTGCAGTTTGCTGAGCGTCCCTGGCACGTTCACCTTGATTATAGGAAACGGACGAATCGTGTAGCTCTCTTAATCTTTTCTACCTCATCCGCCAATCCAGCTACGTAATGGGTTCCATATATATGAACAATAGAAGTCGATTGAGGGCTGTGCAAGCTACGTCTCTCCAGTGTGAATTACACGTAGTTTACTAGAGATCTTTGGACCAAGAATCGTTCTTCGGCTATTGAATATGACTGATAAGTCAAAACTGGTGTAGCCACCGAAATATTTAATGCAAGTCAAGTATCTTCATTGCAATGAAGTTAGAAGACATTCCTCATTGATGCTCTCCACCAATAGCAGAAACAAAATGTATCTAATGAATCGCGGGAAAACATCGGTTGCAAATGGTGGTTTCACAACCTACATGGATGTTCTCACAAAGTCGGGATGTATTCCTCCATGTTACCACATCATTCAAAACGAGTCAAAATCTAAGCTCCAGAATGACGGAGTGGTGTGTCGGCATCCGGAAAAACAGGTGTAACAGCCATTGTAGAAACGGCAGCGCGACAGGCGCCGACAATTTAACAGACGAACGTGGGCGTCAGAGACGTTTCCACTGATTGATGGGAGGTGCTTGCTTTGGGCGCACACAAATAGCGGACTTTGCCCTCGGCAGTCCACACCTGCGGACTGTTCATCCGGGCCACACCAGGATGCTGTGGCCAAGGTTTTGCTGACTAACGTTTAGCGAATGAAGACACATGCTGGTGCAATACTGCCGTGATCGGCAATTTGGGTCCTACAGGCAACCGAAAGAATCGCTACGGTTAAAAATTTCGAAACAGAAGTAGTTAAAAATTTCGGAAAAGAAGTAGTCAGTTCAAAAACACAACTAGATCGATACTATAGAACTAGGATTATCGAATACTATGACGTTGTGGTAGAGGTCTGCAGACGGAAGACTGGTTTGACGCAGCTCTCTGGGCTATTCAATACTACACACGCCTGTCTACCTAACTGCTACAATCCTTTTTCCCTATTTGATGCACTCTCTCCTCATTAATTATTCGATCCATTCATCTAATTCTTAGTCTTCTGCAGCACCACATTTCCAAAACTATCCTCATCTGGTCTAAACTACTTATCGTTCATCGTCTTCCGCAAAAGGCTACAATCCATACAAATACATTCACGAAAGTCTTCCTAATATTTAAATTTACATTCGATGTTCAAAAATTTAATTTTTTCAAAAACGCTTTTCTTGCTATTGCCAGCCAGTATTTTCGGCCATCGTACGTTATTCTACAGCTCGAACAGCAAAACTCACCGACGTTTCGTGTCTTTTCCAAACCTAATTCTATCAGCATCACCTGATTTACTTCGAGTAAATCTCATTTTCGTTGTTTTCCTTTTCCACGGCACCATCCATTCCATTCAACTGCTCTTCCAAGTCCTTTACTGTCTGACAATTACGTCATCGGCAAGCCGCAAAAGCTTTAATTTCTTCTTCCTGTAATTACTAGCGTTCCTTCTTATTTGCCTTTACTGCTTCTTCAATCTACAGATTGAATAACATCGCGATAAAAAAACTTCATGGCAGATTAAAACTGTGAGGAGGATCGATAATCGAACTCAGGATCTTTGCCTTTCGCGGACAAGTGTTCTACCACCTGAGCTATCCAAGCACGACTCACGCCCCGTAGCACACACCGCTGCAGAGTGAAAATTTGATTCTGGAAACATTGAAATGGGCTACAACCCTGTGTCACTCTTCTCAACTACTGCTTCCTTTTCATACTCGTTGACTCCTCTAACTGCAGTATGGTTTCTGGTTTTAGAAACATTTCGCTCTCTGCTATCTTCAGACTTTCGAAGGTTGTAGTCCAGTCAACATTATCAAAAGCTCTGTCTAACTCTAGAAATGCCATGACGTATGCACACCTAACTTGGCTTGTAGGGTTAGTCGTAGTCTCAGTACTGCCTCGCGTCTTCCTACATTTCTCCACAACCTAAACTGATTTTCCCCGACGTCAGCTTCCACCAGTTTTGCCACTGTTTTGCAATTAATTCGTGTAAATATTTTGCAACCATTGCTAATTAAACTGATGGTTCGGTAACATTCACAGCTGTTAGCACCTGCCTTCTTCAGAATAGAAATTTTAACATTCTTCTCGAAATCAGAGGGTGTTTCTCCTGTCTCATCTATTTTGCATATAGGATGAAAGTTTGTCGTGGCTGGTTCCCAAGAACCTCAAGAATTCTAAGCGAATGTCTTCAACTCTAGGGTACTTTTTTGACCTACGTCTTTCAGAATGCTAGTCTTCGACACAGGGACAGACGTATTAATTCTGCACAACCATCTTGTAGGGTGACAGCGCCAAGTAGTTCATTTTTCTGGAAGTAGATAGGTGTAACTAATGCGGAGAGAAAAATTTGCACAGTGTTTGCGACAAATGCGCTGAGTCTCTAGTTCTTTCCAGAGCACAGCAGGCTACGATTCATTGGTAGTATGCTAGAAAACTGCAGTACATCTACAAAAGAGACTGCACACAAAACATCTTTGCGGCCCATACTTTAATCCTACTCTACTGTACTGGATTCGTATCAGAATGGACTTACAAGAGATATCGATCGTACTGATGCAAGGTGTGAGTGGACACTTGCTTGTTTGACTTGCGAAGAAAGGCAACAGAAGGTGAAAACTTCCTATGAAAGACGTCGTACATTTCGCCAGACCCTGCTCACGAAAATTTCACGAATCGTCTTTCACGACAGAAATTATCGAACATCAATACACTGAAGACTATCCGTAATCACTGATATGTACAGAAGATCGATGTTGCCAGTTTTAATATATATGTTTCAATATCGACACTGAAGTCTTTGGAACATTGTAATGTTTATTTTAAAATACTGACTTTCGATTTAAAAGAAATACGCTCCGTATTACCGCCTTTAATTTTTCTATCAATAAAATGATTCTTTTTCTGAAGACGTCTGGCAACGAATCAGTGTAGTACAGAAAGGCGAAGTTATAGCATTTGGAAGAATAATATTCCTACATCGTGTTTTGCTTACATGCTCAATTTAGGAGAGAAGAGAAAAAATTACTGAAAGACTGAGAAGCTGCCTAAACTAAAAGAATTGTAATGTGGTTTGAAAAATGTAGTAGATAGTAATGAGCAAAGGCGAAAACAAAAATCAGACCTGTAATTCGAGCAGTACCTACTAGATGGTATTCAACTTTCCGCATGATTGAAAAGTTTTTGCAGCTATTTCCAGTGATTAATAACATATAACTGCCATGTTAGTGCAACACCCACGCTAACAGCCATTACTAATTACTAATTGCAGACCTGGCAGATGGCTGTGTCATTCTGCGGCCCACAGAAGTGGTTGCTCGTGAAATTTGTGTGGAAACGTGCAATGCAAGCAGTAACGTGATATAAGTAACTAGTACGTTGAGTATCAATGGAACTAACATACAACCAATACAGATTTGTTAAGAGAAGTGCTTAGTACCAACTGGACATGTTTACGTACTATCAATATTAATGTATATAAGAACAAACGATCGTCAGTGGGGATGGGCAACGCATTGATATGTTACAGGGAAATGGAGAACCTAAAATTGACCTCAGGCGTGATCATCATGAAATAGCGCAAGTAAAGAGTAATGTGCACGCTGGAGCAGAAGTGGACCTACCACCGCAATACAGATGATATCTGAATGCCTTCTACATCTTTACCAACACCCATTTTACGTATATCGTCGGTACTACCTATCCAAAGCAACAAAAACTGCACTTTGATATATAAAGCCACATCGTAGTCTTCTGAATGACTGTCCTCAAAACCAGAATATGCTCTCCATGAACAAAGCAACAAATTGAAGGAACAACTTCCCTGAATGTTTTTACTGTCAGTATACAGAAAGTTGTGGTATATGCAATGTTAATTATTGCTGTACTTAATGATTAACATTTGTGATCTAGGATACATTCGTATATCCCTCTTCCGCCGTTCTCAAAAATTCATGATTGAAAGTTGAAGTTAAAATGAGTACATCGATGTTTAGACGACGATGAAATCGAATTCAACATCAGCATCGCACATCCCTACTTCACTCTGTACGTATCAACGCCACGGATATGATAAACATGAAATTAGACACGTAACATGCCGCATAGAGGATTCAGGCAATCATATTTATAAAGCTCTATCCTGAACTGATACAGGATACACCTAAGTCTACTGTTAATAAGACGTACCTTATTCTATGAACTACTTCAATACTATTCGCAGTTTTACAGAACTCAGTATGTCGTGAAATTCCAAAATTAAGGTAAGTTAATTTGCAGAGAACAAATTATTGATTCTCTGAAAAACAATTTACTCTGTTCCCGGTCAACATAAACAATCGTGTTGTCTATAAGAAGCACTAACTATGCTTGATTTACGATGAAACGTCATTTGCGAGATTCGCTTTTCCCCCCACACAAACTCTGGAGTCTCCGCTGCTGACCCTAGCATTAATGACAGCGTCATTCACAATAATTAAAAATTACTCCGCATCGCCAAAATATACTGCTGTTACCCCTATCAACGGTGACAAAAATCTCCGTTATAGAAGGAATGCGCTTCCATCTCAAACAGAAGTCCACTTCATCAATGGCTTTACAAGGAAATCCATTTTGTCTTATCTCTCTCTCTCTCTCTCTCTCTCTCTCTCTCTCTCTCTCTCTCTCGGTCCGCTGATACTACGCGGATACAAGGCGATGCAACAACTATGTTACGTAGGCACAGGATACGTAATCCACTTCGAATCCAATTAAAGAATCATCTCTGCCACGGCCTGTTGTGGTTTAGTAATACAAGGGAAAATCCTTATCAGAATCATCGAACAGATCTGAACCCCACCTCTGAATACGAGTCCATTTTTTAAGTGTCGCACTGCCGGTGGTTGTAAGATGATGTCCGTAACTTCCACCTTCCTCCAAATACACGTCATGAACAGCATAGCCTACCGTGCAATTTAAGTTTTCTTGTGTCGAGCCAAGTATATTACGCAAACCTGCAGAACGGTTTAGCTCTCAACCATGCGCAGACTAGTACACGGCATGCAGCTGTGGCTAGTTTTCTGCAGTTTCGTCCCATCGTGTTGTTTGCAGTCTTGCGTTTCTCGTTCTCTAGGCGCAGCCAGAAGGAGCTACTAGATCCCTCACCGCCCGCGCAGACGCCCACTACTTACGTAACGCTTTGGTGGCTAATCAAGGCCCGCTGCGCGGGGAGTGCACATTGAAGGCTCGAGCCAGCGAGCTTTGCTGCGCCTATCTCTGAAGTGGGCGAGGTGGCACAGCAATAAGACACTGAACGGATATTCGGGAGTACAGAGGTTCAAATCCCACGCCCAGACTTCTGTTTCACGTGACTTCCCTAAATCGCTTTACAGGAATGCCAAGATGGTTTCTTTGCAAGGAACTGCCTAATTCCTTCCCAAAACCACGCTTGCGCTCCATCTGTAATGGCAGGACCCTTGACGGGATGTTAAAATCTTCCTTTCTTCCAACTCTGAGCTACTAGAATTATAGAAAATCTATTTTCCCTGTTAATACTGAGGCAGTGATCTTTTGTCAACGCTTTGGAGCAAGTTATTGCTACAACAGGCGTCGTTATCTTCATATCACATCGACACAGTCTTGATAATTTCAAAAAGGCTGTTCTGCTTCTACATCGAACTCCGCAAGCCACCTAATGGTGCGTGTGTGGGGGAGGGTACTTTCGGTACCACTATCTGATCCCTCCAACCCTATTCCACTCGCGAATAGTGCGTGGGAAGGATGATTGTCGGTAAGCCTCTGTATTGGCTCTAATTTCTCGGATTTTCTCCTCGTGGTCAATACACGATAAGTATGTTGGGGAAAGTAATATGTTGTCTGACTACTCCTGAAAAGTGCTCTCCCGAAATTTCAATAGTAAATCTCTCCGTGATTAACAACGCCTCTCTTGTAACGTCTGCCAGGGGAGTTTGTTTAGCATCGCCTTAACGCTCTCTCGCCAGCTAAACGATCCCGTCACGAAACAAGCCGCTCTTCGTTGCGTCTTCTCTATCAGTCCTGCCTGATAGGAATCCCAGGCAGATGAACAACCCCGGCGAATCGGGCGAACAAGCGACTTGTAAGCCTCTTCTTTCGTGGATGAGTTACATTTCCTTAAGATTCTTCTGATGAATCTTGAGTCTGGTGTATGCTTTTCCCACTGTGTGTTTTATATGGTCATTCCAATTAAGGTCGCCTGCATAATTACTCCTAGATATTTTACGGTAGACGCTGTCTCCAGCTGTTGGTCATCAATAGCGTAGCTGTACAGTAGTGGATTTCTTTTCCTATGTATGCGCAATATATTGCATTTATTTACGTTCAGGGTCAACGGCCAGAGTCTGCACCATTCATCAATTCTCTGCAGGTCGTTCTGCAAATTCTTACTATCTTCTGACGTTGCTACTTTGGCATAAACAACTGCATCATCTGCTAATAGCCTTAAAGAGCATCCGGCGTTTTCTATTACATCATTTATATATATTGTGAACAGCAACGGTCCTATCACACTTCCCTGTAGTACTCCGGATATTACCTTTACATCTGTCGATTTAGTTCCGTTAATAGCGACGTGTTGAGATCTATCCACAAGAAAGTCTTGAATCCAATCGCAGGTCTACTCCGATACTCCGTAAGCTCGTATTTTTTTCATTAAACGTCAATGCAGGACGGTGTCAAATGCCTTACTGAACACGGCATCAACCTGAGCGCCGTTGTCCACTGTGCTGTGGATCTCATGGAGGAACAGAGCGAGGTGAGTTTCGCAAGATCTCTGTTTACGGAATCCATGTTGATTTTTAAAGAGGAGCTGTTCGTTTTCGAAGAAAATAATTCTCGAACATAAAACATGTTCCATAATTCTACAACAGACTGAAGTCAACGATACAGGTCTATAATTGTGTGGATCTGTCTTACGGCCTTTTTTAAAAACAGGCATGACCTGCGCTTTTTTCCAGTCATTAGGTACGTTTCGTTGCTCAAGCGACTGTAGCTGCTTTTCAATGTCTGCTATTTCGACGTTCGCACGACGATTGATAAAACTGACGGCGGGCTTTAAAAAATTATTCTATATTTTGAGATGGTAGTATGGACCGATATAAAAGAAAAAGGTCCAGTCAACATGGGCTCTAAAATGCATACCTATCAATTATGAGCACTTGTTCCGTAGAAGAGTATTTCCCAGTAGTGGAGATGGGGTGCTAACAGCCCTTAAGGTATGCGTTTTAGATCCCCTATGGCAAAAGGAAGCCGGTAATGGGTATTTTTTCCCCTGGACAGGAAGTCAGGTATTGAAGTGTGGGCATGTGGACGCAAAGTGGTTAGCCTATACTGACAAGTGTAGTACGACCATGTAGAAAACATCAGGTTGTAAATTATGTGACATGTTTGCGGTGTATTCGACACAGGAAAAACAACCAGCACACTAATGCGTGAACATATTGAGGTGCCACATATAAAAATATCTGCGGTTATATCCGTTATACCCTGTGTGTTACGCAGTTTGCAAACATTAAGCTGACCATGGATTTTTCTGTCGTCGTTACCTAGCCTCCACCTCTCAATGTAAGGTGTCACCGTTGAACTGTAGGTGCCCTTTCGCCAGTTGGATAACTAGGATATGTTATGGATACGTACGTCGCCGGACTGTCGTCCAATAGAACGACTTGCACCAGGCCATTTAGTTACACGAAATTGTTGTTAATTGCTATATACATCACAAGTTTTCAAGTTTTGTACGGAACCCTCACAGCACGAACCCCACATACACACATTTTTCTTTTTTTTATTTGCAGCTGAGGTTTCTCGGTGTGACTGATTGACGGTATAACCTCATTTTTACGGCAGACTTCTTTTTGGCATATTTATCACGACGAAGGACGTGACCAGCACTGTCACAGTGCATGGTTCAAGTTTCCGGAACAGCGTATCTTACTGAAACACTAAATCAGGCCGAAGCTCCCACCTGCAGGTTGCTTATCTAAATTCTTGATAACAAAAATTTTACTTTCAGTCCTTCATACAATTATTGGGCGAATTAAAAAAATTAATGCGCTGTCATAATACATTAATTAAAACTTATCTTACGACAAAAGGTTAACAGTGTCAAGGGCTAAAGTACGACGGAAGTTAATCGATTACTGCATTTTCGCTGTAACTTCACCATTAGGCAAGACCACCTTAATTTATTACTTCTTTACTATTAATTCTATTCGCCTCACATTTTGCACACGCAATCCACATATACCACTGAATATAGCTGCACAATTTTACCATTATAGTACACACAGTTCGTGAGATACGACGTCAAACATTGAGATGTGCGAAAAATAGTTTTTCTTAAAACGTGATTTTTAAAAATGGGCGTCCGATTCTTTGAAGAATCGGGGGTGTGAGTCACTCAAAGATTATCTGCAAGCTGGTCCACTGAGATGATGGTTTAGAAAGTGGAAATGCGACAAGCGATATCTCTTGTCAACGACAAGGATACCCTTTCACCGAGGAAAATTGGCCAGCCACCTCTACAGGACAAGCGTCTACTTGTTCGTGCTACTAAATGTCAAGAGGTAGTTTTAAATCACATGGCTTTTGCGTGAGCGGTATCGACATCCGTGTGTCAGTGCATGTATAAGCAACGGAGCATCAACACTACAAATACATCTTAGTGAATCGTTATGGACATTTTAAGCATGTTTCAACATCCTGACCCAGCGAGGTGGCGCAGTGGCTAGCACACTGGACTAGCATTCAGGAGGACGACTGTTCAATCCCGTGTCCGGCCATACTGTTTTAGGTTTTCCGTGATTTCCCTAAATCGCTCCAGGCAAATGCGGGGATGGTTCCTTCGAAAGGGCACGGCCGACTTCCTTACCCATCCTTCCCTAATCCGATGAGACCGATAACCTAGCAGTTTGGTCTCCTCCCCCAAATAACCCAATCCTCGACATTTTGAGCTCAAAATATGCTTTAGTACCCTCCAGCCAAGGTACTATTTTGGTCTTCATATATACTGAAGCGCCAATGATACTGGTATAGGCATGCGTATTCAAATAAGGATATACGTAAACATGCAAAATACGGCGCAGCGGTCGGTAACGCCAAATAACACAGCAAGTGTCTGGCGTAGTTGTTAGATCGGTTACTGCTGCTACAATGGCAGGATACCATGATTTACGTGAGTTTGAACGCGGTGTTATAGTCGGCACAAGAGCGATGGGACACAGCATCTCCGAGGTAGCGATGAAGTGGGGATCTTCCTGTATCAGGAATCCGGTAACCACATCAAATCTCCTACATCGCTATGTCCGGAAAGAGATCCTGGAAGAACGGGACCAACGACGACTGTAGAAAATCATTCAACGTGACAAAAGTACAACCCTTCCGCAAATTGCTGGAGATTTAAACGCTGGGCCATCAGGCGTCAGCGTGCGAACCATTCAACGAAACATCATCGACAAGGGCTTTCGAAGCCGAAGGCCCACTCGTGTACCCTTGATGTTTTCATGATACAAAGCTTTATGCCTCGCCTGGGCCCGTCAACACCTACATAGGAATGTTGATAACTGGAAACATGTTGCCTTGTCGGACGAGTCTCGTTTCAAATTGTATCGAGAGGATGGACGTGTACGGCTATGCAGACAACCTTATGAATCCATGGGCCCTGCATGTCGGCAGGGGACTGTTCAAACTGGTGGACGCTCTGTAATGGTGTGGGGTGTATACAGTTGGAGTGGTATGGGACACCTGACACGTCTAGATACGACTCTGACAGGTGACACGTACGTAAGCATCCTGTCTGATCACCTGCATTAATTCATATCCATTGTGCATTCCGACGGGCTTGGGCAATTCGAGCACGAAAATGTGGCACCCCACACGTCCAACATTGCTACCGAGTGGCTCCAGGAAGACTCTTCCGAGTTTAAACCCTTTCGCTGGCCACCAAACTCCCCAGACATGACTATTATTGAGCAAATCTGGGATGCCTTTGCAACGCGCTGTTCAGAAGAGATCTCCACACCTTCGTACTCTTACGGATTTATGGACTGCCCTGCACGATTCACGGTGTCAATTCCCTCCAGCACTACTTCACACATTAGTCTAGTCCATGCCACGTTGTGTTGCGGCGCTTCTGCGTGCTCGCGGGTGCCCTACACAATATTAAGCAGGTGTAACAGTTTCTTCGGGTCTTCAGTGTAATTCTGTGCCTCCTACGTTGTAACTCCTCTTCTGAACTGGAGTGATCTGCGGAGCTTGCCAGGCACATAGCGCTGTTCGCTGTACGGGAGATTGTCGATAAATGTTAGCTGGGCAGGGAATTATTTCCGCAGCATTTTCAATAAATGGCACGAGGGAAACTAGTAAAATATTTAGACTGCCATGGTTGTAAAAACAAGTGACCTTTACATTTTACAGTTACTTTATATGTTCTGCAAGTTGCCTACAGTGTTGTTTGTTCTATTTGTTGTAATAGTTTGTTAATATCAGTTATAGATATCATTTGCACAGAAAAAATGAATGCAAGAAACCATTTCCGGGCTATAATATTTTTTACGTTTAAAGATATCGCACGCGCTGATAAACAAATGTGACAAAATCATCTCCGGGCTGTAATTTTTTTCGGGTTTTAAATAGCAATTAACGTCAAAAATGTGAAGATCAGGTTGCAAATCATTACGCGAAGTAGCCTCGTCTAAAGCAAAATTTTGTTATTGGTACATCGATTTCAGGAGTTGTCTTTTTTTTAGTGATGAATTTCGTCAAGGACGCCCAAGAACAGCTGTTACTTATGAAAATATTGCCGCTGTTCGGTCAATGCTTTAAGATAGAGTAGGAGCTTAGGAATTTATTCGGGCGAAACTGGGCAACGTTATGAGTCAAATCCAAACATTTCACGTCCCTTGTTAGACTTCAGGAAACACTACTGTCGATGGACTCTACATGAACTGATTCCTAATGAAAAACCGCAGAAAAACTCAGGCAAAAATCCAAGGTGGGATTTTCACATTTCATTTGAAATATCGTTACTGTTGATGAATCTTTCTTAGAATTCGCAGTGCTGGCAAGAAGATGGTTTCTAGGTTTTTTTATGAAGTGGGCAATATTCTTATATTAGAGTTAGGACATAGCTGTACCCTTTACCTCGAATTTTTGCAAACTTCTGAGAAAATATTTTCCAGCACGACAAAGCATCGTCGCATACAATGAAACTTGGAACTGAGTACCTAGTTGCCCTGAAAGTCAGCACCATGGTATTTCCAGCATACAGCCCTGACCAAGCACCTTGTGGTTTCTTTGAAGATTTGAGCGTAATGCGTAAAGGACTTTTTGGGCTTTCGTCATCAGATGAAGCGGTGAAACATTAGAGCAACTTTGTTTCTCATGTGCCTCAGGGAGAATGGTATCACTGGTTTAAGGACCGACCGGTTTCATCGAATGCAAAAATGGATTGATGTTTAAGGGCACTATTTTTCGAAAATAATAATTTTTTATTAAACGAATCCTTTTGATCACTGTCACCTTCGCACTATGAGATGTACCCTCAGCCAGGCACCTCGAAGTGAGATGTACAGCTGCGTCCCCACGCATAACACAGTGCTGTATCGCGCGGAGTCTGAATGAACTATGCTGCAGTGAGAATCAAGTAGCGCTCCCTGTAAACGCGTTCAGGGAACTATCTGAGTCAGCTTCACTCGATTCTCGCGAATGTGATTTGACGGGAGTTCGCGGCGCTGACATGTGACGCACACGCCGCAGTGACGCAGCTATACAGCAGCGGTATTTCGCCACTCGAGCTCAGAACTGACTCAGCGAAAACCGAGGCGACAACTGTGCGATAACGCTTGTGTTTTACTTTGTGTAACGTCTGCAGCTCCGGCGATAAGACAGCGTTACGTAACCTTGAGGAGTGTGACCGAGTGATGAGTTTGAACTTACTGTCGAACACGACCAAACAGATTTCGCAATTACGTAATAGAGAAGCGAGCGACCTTACCGGAAACTGACACACCCCTCGACTATAACGGCTGGCCGTCTGAGAACTCGGAGTAACGCTCAGTCACCACGTAACTTCTAGCGCTATTGGGGACCAATTTCTTTTTCTTCTTCCGTTACGGCCTCTGTAGAGCGAAGAATGGCCACTACATGAATCGCATTTTCTTATCCTCTTCCACTACGAGGATTTTTCTTCTTTTCTCCCGCTGTTCTTCCGAGATCTTCAGTACCGCTTCTCCCGCATGCTCCGTGGGTGACGATCCTCCTGTATCCTCCTCCTGGGAATCTCTGGCGTGCGGGTCGGTGTGTATATGAAAATCCTATTTTCGTTCCCTCCCACCTTGATCCCCAACAGTTCAACGACGACTTTGTTTCTGCCTTTGCTGTTTCCAATATTTTTCGCAATTCTGTCCAAATTTTTTCTGATCACGTGTCCGGCAACAAGCTTCAGTATCGTTTTTCCCTAGGTCTTTGTATCCACCTGTTACCATTAGGGCCTGGTAGTTTCTGCATTTCTCTCTTCCTAGTTCTGCACCATTCCTTTGTGTGTTACAGTCTCCGCCGTAAATCGTACCGCATGCCTCACCGTCGGTTTGTCGTGTCAGACCTTTGCGTTTGTAGATATTTATTACTGTATGCGTCTCTGACAGTACAAAAGGCTGACACCATGTCTTTTATCACTCCCACACATTTCCTCCCAGATATTTAAATTAATCCAGCAAAATATGAGTAAAAACAAAATATTAAAATCATTTTCTTATTTTTTTAGATAATGAGGACTACATGAAAATTATGATATATTGGAAGTAAATGTGAGAAAGAGGTGCATCCGACCATATCCTAGAACTGACGATAATGCTTATTGGTGCCATGCCCTAATTGTTTTAAAGTGAAGTTACCATTGTCTATTTGCTATGTTTATAATTTTGCGCATCACGTTTGTATCTTTTCTGGCCGTCACGTTTGCATCTTTTCTGCCGCCCCCCCCCCCCCCTCTCCCCCCTCTATGATATGTAAAATTAAACTTTTGCCCAGGAATAACCCGAGCAACATCGTTACTGTCCTCCTTGTAACCGTTACACCGCTTAATTTTAGTTTAGGTTTCCTTGCTAGGTATCTTTTGAGCAGAGATTAAGTGGTCTTGGGGTACTTTATCTAGTACGTAAAATCAAGAACACAATATATGGCTGAAGACTAGAAGCAAGATTCGGTATTACCTGTGCACAAGAATGGCCGAAAGACAGACTGCAGAAACTTCAGAGGTACATCTTTATCCAGCACGATAAACGAGCAGTAAACCATAGGAGAAGACATCATATAAGCGTATGTGAACGACTGCAGAGCAATGAAAATCTGGCTGGATATTTGCTGATGCCAGTGGTATAACAATGTAAGTTTCCGCTGCCTGCAGGTGGATTAAGTTTTAAAAAAGAGGGTAGAGATATAAGTGTCCTGATGAGAAGTTCACCAAACGCAGTTCATTTGAGCTCTGTTTAACGTAAAAGATACGAGCAGCAGGTAGACTTGGTTTTTTGTTTGTTTGCGAGAATCAACACAGTTATTTAGAGCAAAGATAAAAATTTAGATCAACAGCATTCGTCCAGCCGTATCATACAATGCAAAAACATGAACAGCGGAGAGAAATACACTATCGTCGATAGGTGGAGAAATTTTGAATCTGATCAGGAGGGATGTCTTGAGGCAACTAGCAATTAAAGACAAATGACTACAGATTAGATAATGCGCATATAGAAGAACAGGTAAACTAATGGCCTCGTCATGTATAGGAGATGTCTACCTACAATATTTAGAATTTTTTAAAAAGAGAAACACTATAGTTATGGCATGTCGCCTCGAACTCCCAACATCTTCCCGTTTCGTCAGTACTGAGATGACGGAATGAGGTAGAGAACTACCAAACAACTGTTTTGGAGGACTAAGATGGCGAGAGTGAAGGAGGGTGAAAATACTTACGGAAGCATCGTTACTCAGGACCTGTTATCACTAAATTATAGCTTTTACGTGCTAAGTGATGGTGTTTCAGAAGGCCATTGCTCTCTAAACGGATGGTGCAATATGACAACTGGAAGCAACCGACAGAATCCCCGGATTCTGGAAGGGGCAGGAGAACTCTACGGAATCTTTGAAGAAAACCAGAACGGGAAATGAACCAGAGAGTATTTTAACCCCATTTCACGTACGTGTATGAAGGTTAGGGGTGAAAAACTGAGGGAGTTAGCAGGCATAAATCGTATTTCATTTATTACCATAATGAGATGGTTGCCAACAAATAGAACAAATCTGATTATGCTGTACGTACGTCACTCGGTTCGCACTTCAGTCTTAGAAGCGCTGATGGTTTGTCAAACTTCTCCGCAGCATCTGTTTTCTGATTTTAGGCAAACCTCATCGATCATCACGCAGCTCAACCGCCGCCTTGAGATAGAACAACCTACATTGCACACGAAATAGCCGAGTCTGATTTATGCACCGTTTCTTCGCACTCATTATGCATTGCCTACAGAGTGCCACCCGAACTTCAGATACAGACATTCCCTGTGATGGATGATGGTGGTGGTGGTGGTGGTGGTGGTGGTGGTGGTGGTGTGGTCATAAATTCAGCCGCAAATCTACTCACGTATGCACGAGTAGAAGCCAGCTCGAAATGAATGTAATGAGAAAGAGATCGCTACGGCTAGAAAATTTCTTAGAAGAACGTAAAAGCAGAAGACAGACTGAAATCGCCACCTCCGCCGCCCTTTCACTCACTTTAAATTAGTGCGATATTGCGGTGTCTGTTCCAACGGACATGCGCGTCGGAAGGAATATTACATAGTTCTTAGCAACATAGGAACGGCAATATATTTATCCGCCGGTACCACGCAGCGGTTGTACGGGAATCACGTAATATGCGCAGGAGTACAGGTTGTGACGCAGGAACGACAACATATGGAAACACTTCGGTCCGGCCGCGAGTCATGCATGGGTAGCTAAACGGTTAAGGCGACCTCTCACGTAAAGCGGGAAATCCGGGTTCGTGTTCAGGTCCGGCACAAATTTAAACTGTCGTCATAAAGTTGATGGTCTTTTTAACTTATTTGCAACTGCGAATACATTTCATGTATTTTAGATCTGCTTCGTTATCAAAGTAAGATACGGAAATTACATTTGTAGTAATGACACTATACCTAAAAATTATCTGAAAGTTTAGATTCAACGACAGAAGAAATCTGTTACTTACGTGACGTACAGCGCTAGAACAAGTAGAAATATACAATAAATAGGAGTCCGTATTTACAGGTATACATAAATGTTTTCTTGGAAAAAATACATTTTACTCACAGGCTGTCAATAGCAAATAAACAGCAGCTATCTAGTGTAACAGACGAACCAGTAGTTTTTCTTCAGTAGCAGCTTTCTTTCTAATTCAAAGATTAAATTTAGCTGCCAAACATTAATAGCAAAGCCGTGTTGTGATAGCGTATAGTATACAATTCAAGTTTCTATGATTTCCTTGTCTGTTTTTGTTTACCCCGATTAAGCAAGTTCTCATTCTTTCCGTGATCTGCGGAGCACGACTAATGAACGAACGTTCAGATTTAATAATTGCTGCTCTAGTGCAGTGAGCTTCCTAAGCGTTTTCGAGAGATCTCTGTTCACCATTTTACGAACTTGTTTAATGCCATACGAGACCGCCAGTCATTTTAAGACTCGATGCACACGAGCCATTTATTATCAAATGCTCGCAGCAACATTTCCTCGCGTGTTGTAGCAGTACACCAGTACTTCCGATTCTTCAAAGAATCTAACTTCCATGTATAATGTGTGTGAAATCTTATGGGACTTAACTGCTAAGGTCATCAATCAGTCCCTAAGCTTACACGCTACTTAACGTAAATTATGCTAAGGACACACACACACACACACACACACACACACACACACACACACACACACACACACACACACACACACACGAGGGAGGACACGAACCTCCGCCGGGATCAGCCGCACAGCCCATGACTGCAGCGCCTTAGACCGGAACTTCTATGTATAAAATAGCTTCAAACGTCTGGTTACTTTACTAATGAGGACTGCGTTAAATATTTGACGTTAACCATGCAAGCGAGAAAAAGTTTAGGAAAGTTTGAACTTATATCTAAAGTTTATAGAAGATAAGTGGTCTCATTCACAAGTGCAGTATGAAATCTACTGTATAATTAGCGGGTTATGATCTGTGCTGCCTCAGGAAATACAGCGTGATCAGGAACAGTCTGAAAAGCTTGTAAGGGTATTGCAGGGTACGTTGTGCTGAGAAGTAACTTGAGAAAAAAAATTCGATACGTTACGCCGTTTCTGAGTTAATTAGCATTGAAGTTAGCCAATCAAGTTTTCGCGCGCGCGAATTAAAGCGCAAGCCCCCCATTCCACTAGGAAGCGGCGGGCTGTTAAAACTTGGGCGCAATATGTACGAAGTGGTGGGGTAGCGCCACTTATCGAATGACGATGGCTAAAAAGGCAAGCAGCCTAGTTAAAATTACCTCCTCCCGGCGAAATGAGTCTTGTGCGCACAGTTCAACGTGCATGTGTTTCCTTGCTTTCTGTTGTAGTGGGAACCATTGGTGGGAAGTATACACTGTCATGTTTCCTTTTTTGTAATTCCAGGCTTCTAAGATCGATGTCCCAAGCATATTATGAATGTCCACAGGTTGAGAACATGGGTAAAACTTTTGAAGATCAATCACTGAAAAGTACCAAAACTGAACCATTGTGCGATTCCTTTTCTTTCCTCTACAGGCTTTTGAAAACAGTATACAAAGTTTTCCCACAAGAGGCATCTTTCGTTAGGAAACCCATAAGGAGGGAAACTACTGCATTAAGACTCTTTTTGCGGTTACTTCATAGTAGATATAGATGAAAGCTTTCGTATCAGAAAATCTATTCATACCGAATATAAATAACCATAACTGCAGTAAATAGAACAATTCGGTTAACGGTACGTGTTTCTTCCTTCTACATTCGTGGGAATCGTCTCCGGATTCATGTGACGGTTCCGACACTGAAGCCGTTTTGGAATCTCCAGCTTTTTACTGCATCTCACTGGAGTGCTGCCTTAGCGCTTTAGGTTCTTTCGTGCAATGTAGGAACTTCTCTGTGCCGAGTTCTCTTTCTCCACAAAACGAAATTTCGACACCGATTTAGAGAGGACTGACAAAGTCCCATTTTGGAACCAACATATGCGGAATCATGTCAAAAGTGACGACTGCAGTTATAAGTTATGTATCTCAAATATTATGACAAGTCTTGTGTGGTATCAACGTTCGATACTACACTTGTTAGTGGTTGCAGTTTTCGACCGCGGTCCGTACTAGTATCGCTGCACCCGCGAGTCGAGACTAGCGCCGCTCTGCGGCTTGCAACAAGTCTAGCGTGCGCTTGGACACACTTGCTCGGGACGTGAAGTAGGAAAGCAGTATAGCCTTCAGCTGATAGGAAGCTACCTCTAACAAGGCGTTTGGTTAAAGTATGGCCTATGTGATGCCTCTATAGCTCTCTAAGTATATTCCTCCTGACTACGAAGACTCCTGTAACATAAGTACTATATATATATATATATATATATATTTTACCAACGACTTCTAATTATTTTACTCGTTGTAGACCCAGACCATGCAACCAGCACCTTATGCATTTCACTGACAAACCTGCTGTATATGCACAGAAGAGATTTGTATGTTTCTATTTAGCATTGGCCACCAGTCATTTACATTGGTGACGATCCGTTCGTCGTCGTCGCCATAACATCTTGTTTTTTCCCGACGCCCCAATTGTGCTCTTCATCCACTGTTGCGTCGCAGCCCATGTCGCCTATCGCTGCGAAGAAACAGCCGTTGGAGCATTAGGCACTGCAAACGTGTTCGCAACACTAGCAACAGCTGCCTTCAGCCTGCTATATGGAGGCAGTTCTTTAGGCCTTGGAACTGTTCACTGAAGAAATCAAGATATACCCTGAAATACGTATTTCCCAAGAAGAACGATGATACGTTTAAGAAGAGAGCAGCATGGTATAAAATGTGTGCAAATGTTTGTGACGGTTTGCTGCCTAACAGTCAGCAGAGAAATGACAGAGCAAAATCACAGGCAAACTGTGCGTGCGCGCTCTAGTTGTGACGTTTTTGGTCGAAATGGCCATTCAGAGCGTTAAGTAATCCTAATCAGCAAATGCTGTGCTCCCTGGCGAGATAGCATTATTCTGTTATCTCGCCTGGTTCAGTATTTCACTGCTATATTTTGTAGCCACGTTACCCGATTTATTCTACCTGCGTCTATACCTGTTGCCGTCGGAGCTACACTGTTTTGCAAAACTTGAGATGATGTAATACACATACTGAACAACGCGGCCGAAATGCAACAAAATGCTGGAGCATGTTGCCAGAGGTCTACCAGTCGTGTACAGAAAGCTAGACGTCACATGCCATGAGGTCAACGTCTCTATAGCGCTGAGGGGGCTGGCCCTGCAACACGCGGCAGCTGAAGGAACGGGAAAGAAAGAATGTGTCCATTAGCGAGCAGTTACGGTGCACGGCGGAGGTGTTTATTACAACATGCCCCGGGACAACGTCTGGATGAATTCACTCGCGGAAAAAATCCTTGGCAAACTGGAAGAAGGATGAAGTGTGACGAGTGAAGCGCGGGACTGTGGTATTGGTCACAGCACTGTATGACGTGCATAAGGAGCGTTCGGAACCACAGGCACTGCTACCCGAGGGAGAGGAGGTAGACGCGACCACGCTCGACTACAGCAGCAGATGGGCGGTACTCTGTGCGACAGGACGAAGCGGTCCACAGCAGCGGGTGTAATTGCAGCCACATCTAACAGGTACACAAGGCACGCAATTTGACGTTCCACAGTGGCGCGGCGTCAGCGTAGGGGTAGTCTCATTATTCGTCGATCAGTACGTTGTGCTCCGTTGGCACCCATACACCGGCGCCACGGCTTGCCATGGTGGTGGACCACCAATCTGGAATGCGGTCGCCTTCTCGGATCAGAGCAGATTCAGTCTGAGTTGCAATCCTGGACGTACCTTCATATGGCGACAGTTGGCAAGGCGCAATGTAATCAGTAACATAAGTTAACATTATGTGTGTTGATGGTCCACGTGTTATATTACGGCGTGGGGATGTATGATGTTGCAAATACTGACCTCAAAACCTTTGAACACGGTGCACTCACCTATCAGCGCCATAGTGTCACTGTACTCCCGCATGTGCGTCTTTTCAGTGGTGCATTCAGTCGTGAGTTCATTAATTTTATAGATGACAATGGCGACCTAATCTAACATTGAGCGAGAGGATCACACACAGTCCCTTACTGTTTCTGCAGATGTCAAGTCGATAATCAAGTTATTCTCGTGTTTAGCGCAGCAGCAGCATGTCCTTAGCAATCTGTTCAAAACCGCTGTTGATACGAGCTCACAGCTCTGATAGGTTTTTTTGGTAGAGGACATGTAAACACAGGATTTTTCACACAACCAAATATAGCATTGGATTACGTCAGAAATGCGTGGAGGTCATGACATGAACTGCTGTTTAACCCCACCATTAACCGATCCATCGGGTTCCCCATTTCCTGCATAAGAATTCACTATAATCATGATGTAAGTGGGGTGAAACACCAACCTATTCGTAGATTGAGTCCACACTGTGTCTCCAGTTGCGGCATAAGCCATTTTTCCAGCGCGTCCAGAGACACGTGTCTGGTAACGGTCTTTTTGTAAATAAAAAGGGACTTAATTTTAAACAGTGAGGCTGGACAGAACACATTAACTTTTGGCGAATCTCTGATGCGCTGCACTATAGCGCGGGGATTCTCTGTTCCCAGATTCGCTCACTGTGTGCGTTAAGTGTGCCATCCACAAGGAATGTTTCATGACGTAGAATGAGTCTCCCACAAAACTTCTGACAGCTGTTGCAACCGTGCCGAAAATTCGTACTAACTATCGTTAGTACTCAGGGCTTTTACCAACTGCAAACGGCAAGCCTTCAGCTTCTGTTTCCTTGCGATCTTCGTAACGGTCGGTTGTGATATGTTCAGCTCTTTGCTTGCTCAGTTCATCAACTTCTGTGGGCAATTCACCAACAGGCGGTCAACCGTTCCTTCATTCAGAACACGCCTATTCACTCTCGCAAAGGCACCCTAGAGTTTTGAACTGCGCATACCATCGCCGAATGGAGTTGGCAGCTGATCTATCATGGTTGAACTTTATTCTGAGGCGTCATTGCGCTGTTACGGCAGACTGATGGGAATTTACGAGCTGGAGCCCACAGAACATAAATGGCATGCCTTTTTTTAAGACAATTCTCAGTCGCATTCTGTAGCGGCAATGAAGACGCTCCTGCAGCGTCTTCGATGGTAAGTGTTTGATTACCCACAATACAGCCCTTAATTGCTCTCTCCGATCTTCATCGCTGCTCACAGGAACGGCTGGCTACGAAAATAACATTTTCGCACCAACAACGAACGGCAGACCAGCGTTGAGAACTGACAAAGCACAGGCGGTTGCTTACTGTGACGAGGGTACTGTAAAGTCTGTACGACGCTATGACAAATGTGCGGCGACTATTTAGAGGGGTTGCTGGAAGGTGTGGCTCACTGTAGCGAATAAAAAATTTCTGATTTTCACTGTGGTTTCCATTTCGCGACCGATCGGACCTTACTTTCCGAACAGCCCTCGTATTTGCAAATCATGTACACTACCTCGGCGCCTGTCGCCATCTTGCCTAACTGCTCAGTGCTGCGCTCTCGTGCCAGAATTGTGAAGTGCGATTGCAAGAATACATAACACTTCGTCTTTTATGAGTGTTTTTTATCTTTGTAGAGTACAGAAACGAAGGAGCGTCCTGAGCGCCTATGCGATACCGGCATTACGAAAAACGTACAAAACATAAGCTGAAACACTGACCTATTGGGTAAGGTACTTCCATTAAGCAGTGATGGAAGATGTGATTCACGGTAGTTATTCAGCTGTGCTCTGGACGTACATCTCTTCCAATATGAGGACGCCTTAGAGATGAATATAATTCGAAATTAGAACCACTGTCTGTTCAAAATGGCCTTTAAGGGTTGGCAAATTGACAGGAACATGTGGTGGAGATACGAAGCTGATTTGCACGTCCCTCACAAAGCACGCTCATAAACTCACATTTCATTCAACTCGCTCTAACTCTCGGCGTCTTCTCTAAGCAGTGTGCGATTTGTGCTTTTACCAGTGGGGGGGGGGGGGGGGATGTCTTAGGGGGTTAGTATAATTATATATGTTACTAGCTTGGACCGTGGCGCTACCCATGGTTAAACAGTTATTTATAAATAGATGTTAATGCCGAAACTCACTATTCACGCGTATGCACTATCAGAAAAGCCACTTTGTGAGATGTTTTAGTAAACCTTCAAATTTAGATCTCTCCTGAGTTGATCAGGAACCATCATGTCTCAGTTTTTCAAAAAGATCGACAAGAGAACTGTGACTTTCAAGAAAAGCTCGAACAGCATTAAATGAGGAAGCAACCCAACGCACGCGAAAAATACGGCCTAGTTTTAATAGCTGCGAGGATGATTCTTGTGAAACGCATTGTAGTAGTCTCTGATTTTTGGGAGAAAACACAGAATATAAGGAATCTAAAAAAAAAAACCTGTATATGGTATACATCTGCTACATCATTCATAACATCGTGGACAGCTAATTTCATTTTGTGGTTCATACCATAAACGGCAGTTAAATCCTTATGTAAATGACTACGCAGTAGAGCGGCTACGCCTTTGTAAGGTGCAAGCAGAGTTGAGCCACCATCTGTTGCGATACCTACAAGGTGGTTTTTTAGTTCATTTGTAATGCCATACTTTTCAAGAGCTGCTAACAGTGTGCTGAAAATGCGTTCTCCTGTCCCACTTTCTAATTCAACAATGTCAAAAAAGCAAGCAACTCCCTCAAAGCACAAACGTATATATATTATTAAACAAGTTTTATTGGAAACCGTTTTACTTTCGTCCATCATGATACTTAAGTTTGTACCCGATTCTACAAGAAAGTGAGCAAGATTCTTTTTCATTTCTTCTCCTACAAACATAATGATATTTCGGCATGCATGGTCAGAATGAAGCATATTACCGACTGATAAACCATTAAGCTTTTGTAGTTCGATTACTGCAGGATACGATTTGAATGATAATTTCTGTTTAGCTATTACATATGAAGATCTGAACAACGAAGCAGTTGCGATTACTTTTTTTTATGCCGTTTTCCCCACAACTTTGCACTTCAATGACGCATTTTTCTAAACTTTTCTTTTCTTTTATACTCATGATTTCTACGCACTTCATGTGTGATTTGCACTTTGCATGATCCCCGATGTTATCATTTAGTTTTTTGGCGTTATTAGCACAAACACCAGCTAAAAACGCGTTATCGATACGCACACGTTCACTGCTTTTCACCTCAAGTTCATGAACTTGTGAACACACTGTGCAGATTAGTAAGTTTTTGTCATTTACGGGCAGCCACGGCTTAGTCTTTTGCCAGTTTTGAAAACATGATAAGGCAGCAGAATTTCCTACTATAATCTCAAGAGTACTGTTACTCCCATTTCTACCTTGAGACGTGTCACAGTTTTCAGTCACCGGCGATTCAGTCTCTTTCCTTGTATTAGCACCAACTTTACCGTTCTCTTTTTTACATTCACGGTCTATTTCAACTCTTTTAGCACCACTGTTAGTATCCTGTCAGAGTTTGTACACGTATCAGGTAAAGCACTGCTCTTAAGAAAATTAGAAATTTTGCTTTGTGTGAATGACATCCTGAAATTCCGTAGTTCTTACAGGCCCGGACGCACTCAACTCGCTAATGAAGCTACTGAAGCGGGAACGTGTGAGGATCGCCGTGTGTTTGGCGGACGCCAGGCAACGAACGAACGGCACCAATTAACCTGGAGTACGCGATGCTGGGGAGCCTGTGCTAAGCTCCACCCACGTGGGTCACGGCTAGAGAGGTCAGACTGTCCGATCCCGTCTGACCAGTACCGTTGCTCACTTCGCACTATTTTGTGCTTTTGTTCCAGGAGCGTTAGTCCGCGCCATACCGTTGCCAAAAGGTGGCCTAACAGTAAATGTTCGCACGGGGACCAGGCCGGTCACCACCCTGTGTCAGAGCCCGGGGTGGGAATTTCAGCCCTAGCTCACCCAACTCTGCGGTACGACTGCTGCGGTGTGACTGCCACACTACTTCCCTCGCAAGCTCGCAAGTAAACGGATGACGCACCTTAGACGAAAGCAACAATGACAACATGACAATGATGATTTAGTTCTAAAGGTTTTGAAAGACTTAACTACTAAATGCATGGAGAGCTGCATCAAATCAGTCTCTGGGCTGAAGACAACAACAATAAGTACTAGATAACTTTTTCAAAATTAATAAGCAAACATATTAATAGAATTAATAGTAAGACTATTAAAAACCTTCAGTGTTCGGCTCCACAATTTTAAATTATATGTAAAGTTTTACTCCAGTGCGTGGGAAATAAACATCCCAGGTTGGGATGCATAAACTAAAACCAGAGGAGGGGATGGTCCGATGCAGAGAGGGGGAAATCCCTCCCATCCCCCCCTGCAAATCGCACACTGTCTCTAAGAGATGCTCTTTGTTTTGATTTCAGTTTTATTGGCAATGGCAAACTTTTAAGGTTTCCCGATGTTACGAATCTTCGACATGTCGCAAACGTGTTTGCCAATGGATTTAGCTAACACATTATGTTGACGAAATCTTAAGAATACATCATATTTTTATTTGCTACAAACCGAAACATTCAGACCTCTAACACGAGATGATTTGAGTTAAATGTGTCTTGTGAAACTGCGCTCTCGCGACAAAACCTCACCAGCCATCCATTTGGCTTCACTGCGTTGAACCTGTTACAACGTTTTCTAGGCAAACGTACTACTTATTTGCAACTTAAAAAATGCCTCTTCATCGCGGAACATAATAGGGTTGGAA
Source organism: Schistocerca cancellata (assembly GCF_023864275.1). Classification (NCBI taxonomy): domain Eukaryota; kingdom Metazoa; phylum Arthropoda; class Insecta; order Orthoptera; family Acrididae; genus Schistocerca; species Schistocerca cancellata. The sequence continues at coordinate 307,331,464 of NC_064632.1, forward strand.
GAAATAGCAATGAAGCAAAATGCACTACTTTAGTACTGCCATCCGTCGTTGATAACTGCCTTTTGATGAATATTCAAAGTTACGACAATGTGTGATTTTGCATTGTAGCTACCTGAACTGCACACACTATTCAACTTAATCTCCCTCTAAGTTTTTTACCATGCCAATGGAAAAACGATAGGTGATTGAAGAGAGACCGTCACTGGCGTTATTTAATGACAAAGACATTTTTAAAAAATAGCGCCATACTGCCATGCGTTTTTCCATGATGCACTGCGTATGATTGACAGCTTTGATCCTATCTTCAGATGTGACTTTGCGAAAAGCTTCATTGCTGAGTTCCTCGACTGCAGACAGCACAATCTTTTTAAAATTATTGCTGGCAACATCACCTTTAATTTGAGTCCATATCAGTTCACTTAGGTTGGAATGGCACTGACAGGTGGCAGCCTAATAGCTGGGTGTCCGTACGTTTTTTGCCAGATCCTGAAGTCAAACGTCTCCTTTCACTATGCCACGGCAGGCGCCTTGTCAACAGCATAATGGTTGGGAGCATTGAGTGACATAGTACTCAATCCCCCGAACAAAGTCTAAATTATATCCAGTGAGTAATTTTTGACGACGTTGCTTTGAGAGCTACATCGTCCATCTTTAAACAGGTAAGTAATATACAGGATCGTTCAGCTGCCCCTACCTATGTTATAACTGGCCTTCATAAACCACCCGCAACCTTTTCGTATTTCGTCTTTCGCTACCCGCAAACTATTAGTCCTAAAGCAAAAATAACAGGACCTTTTTGTAGGAAATTTAATGTCAAATTTTGTCGATCGCTACAGGACGATGTTTTCGAGTTATTCAAGAAAAACGTACGAAAATGACCTTCAAACGTAGCCCTACTCCCCCACTCAGCCCCCACCCGTCCTGTCAGGATTTCTAGTATGTTGTTGACGGCATTCCCTCCTATCAATGTACAAAAAAAATCTGCCAATGCAAGAGTTATTTGGTCTTCTATGACTAGCTTTACTACGCCATCGGCTTAGTCCAGCACCTGCAGATTCTTAACATTGACTTTTGTGTAAATTTTACCTAGCAATTTTGCGGATTTTAACAGCGTAAAGTAACTATTGTTGTATCTGTCCGCCTTCTGGCTACGAAACTACTCTGCTTGTACGGGTTAAATTTGGATGGAATTGTCACTGTAATTACGATTTAACGTAACGTTTTATACTAGTCTTACCCTCACAGGCACGTTTAAATTAATGTTAAGGAAACAATCAAAATTGTAACAGGAGAATCACTAGAGAGCAAAAAATGTCTAGTATCTAAAAGTTCGTGTAGTCGGAAATTTTTGTAAAGTGGTAGAAGGGAGTCCCACGAACAACATACTAAAAATCCTGAGGGATGAGTGCGGTGGAGGTGCGTTTTAAGGTCTTTTTGTCAGTTTTTCATTAAATCATTCGAAAACCGTGGCCTCCAGCGGAATCTTACACTATTACAAAATTTAACTACAATAAATTTCTCTCAAAAAGTTTGTTCCTTTCTGTAGGGCTTAGGAATAAGTTTGCGCGTGGAGAGCGAGAACGAATGAAAATTTCTTGCGTGGTTTTTTAAGGACAGATATAAAATTTCGGGTTGCGTACGACGACAGCAGAATCACTATTATGCTTCAATTTATGTGACAACGGGAGCTGTATCATGAAGTTCGTACATCGCTGTCTTTATACAGTAGCCAGCACGATTTGCCATAGTCATTCGGCGGTAGACATTACATACGATGGTCAATAAGTTAAGTATGTTTCCGATGTTAGTAAAACACTCGTTAGAAAGTAACACGTACTTTTTGTAACAAAGCTAGTATAACACCCCAACGACCCCCTTAAAGTCAATAAAGACAGAATATCATAATATAAAGTAGGAGGAGGAGGAGGAGATTAGCGTTTAACGTCCCGTCGACAACGAGGTCATTAGAGACGGAGCACAAGCTCGGATTAGGGAAGGATGGGGAAGGAAATCGGCCGTGCCCTTTCGAAGGAACCATCCCGGCATTTGCCTGAAGTGATCTAGGGAAATCACGGAAAACCTAAATCAGGATGGCCGGACGCGGGATTGAACCGTCGTCCTCCCGAATGCGAGTCCAGTGTGCTAACCACTGCGCCACCTCGCTCGGTTATAAAGTAGGGAAGATTTATCTTGGCAAATAAGACATCTTTGCCGATAAGCTAACACTAAGAAGTTTTGGTAACAACAACATTATACATCACTGAGAGTTTTTGTTATGAAAAGAGGAGGAAGAAACCTCAGATTTAATTAATGGACAAATATCCAAGTGATAACTGCAATTAATATCTTGAAAGCTAAGTCCAAGGTGATGTTAGTCAGAGATAACTTTTATGTGGAAGAGCTGTAGGCGCAACGAAGAAATTCAATACGCCTACAATACTCTTTCACAGAAGTCGCTTGCTGGCTCTCGTCGTGTAAAGACGTGCGAGAACAATTCTTGTCTTAGTTATTGAGAGTACGGAACGCGACGAGATTGTTTTGCGTTCAGAAGCGTTTCTTGCGTGACGTGATTCACGAACTTCGGAAACTGATTTTCTAAGCACAGGCAGGAACTGATAGACGCGTTTAACCGTGCATAACGGGTTAATTGAACTTTATTAAAGAAACTAGTGAATATTGGACTTTACTTTCAAATAGTTGGAACTAAAAGAGTGGATAGTATATCAAAGGACTACACTCAATTAGTCTCGAGGAGGACACAATTACACGACTTCACGAAGATAATACAATTACGCTGAAGAGTCAAGTTGTCGTAATTGTCAAGAAACTTAATTTTAATAGAACTGACTTTACCAACCAACTGCGTGTGCGTGTGGTGCGAAAGTTATAAAGTATTTAGTGGCCAAGGAACGATAAACTGTTCGTTCCAAGTGAGATATCAAGCGTGGACTACATTATTAAGTGATTTAATCAATGATAGTTAACCAATGACTGTTCAGCAGGGACAATTTAATCTGAATATCAAAATACCTACTTCATTAATTGAAAAGAGAACTTTTGAACTTTTTTTTTAACATTACGGCGTAGGTTCACTCAGACGTGATCAAAGAGTATCTGTGGATCTCGCTTCATACAGGTTCAAGAACTCCATAGCAACGAGCCAACAACGTACGAGAAGACTGATAATTACAATGTTTCCTCGCAATTGGCGGTGTGTACGATGCGGATAAGATTTAACAACTACTGCATATCCGGGCAATGAATCATTCAATCTTAAATCAGAAGTAGTATCCATCGTACGAGTTCGCATTTCTGTCTCCCGTTCTGTCTCAACTCCACTGCGAGAGCTGTGGCAGTAGCAGCTCTACGGCGTCGACAATATCAGCACGCGGTTGTAGTGCGGGGACGTCACACTAGATATCTGATATTGCCACCGTCTAGCACAGGCTTTCCAAAATTTTTCCTCTGGCCTTGTTTTATTCAGCTGTAACTTCAGTTTTAAATCTTGACTAATAACAGAGAAATTAGGAATTTTAAAAAATTAATATCGTCAAAACGTTGCAAAAAGCCATGTTGGTAATAGTTCTTCCCTGAGCACTTGTTCGCTTCACGTGAACACAGGGTGCCGCGGAACAGTCAAGGAAACACTGGTGTAGTACGGTCTTTCGAGTCGAGATAGCGACTGTACCAGAGTGACGGGGCATTGCCTAGATCAGTGCTGCTGCTGCTCCTATGACGACTTCCTCACTGTGAGGAGGTTCGAGACAAAGTTTGTGGCCTGTTGGCCTTTACTCCCCTGGGAATCTTGTAGAATCTTCTGTCTGTAGTGGTGGATTGTATCTGGACTGGCAAGGAGTGCCGATGACCTATTTCTTGAGCTTGTCGATATGACGATTCTTCTTCTTCTTCTTCTTCTTCTTCTTGCTTGTTGCTGAGGGCTCTTCCTCGGTTGGAATACCGTGCATAAGGATTCCTGCTTTATCATATTCTCCGTTGACCAGAGAGATGATGATACAGCGCATTTGCAACTCTGTGAAGATAGGGTAGGAATCAGATTGAATTCCTCCCTAGAAAGACCAATAAGGCCTTCTGGATACCCAAATGGGTGATGTGGGAGTTGAGGTTTAGGATGGTTAGGTGGAACGAAAGGATAAGAGTTGTCGTGGTGGGGATATGTACCATCGCGAAGCGAGCCAGCGATCTTCTTCGTTACAGCGCTTGCGCTGTACATGTCTGGAAGCGCTGCTGCTTCGGTGTCTTTGTGCTGTGTCGCCTCCCCTTCAGCAGGCTCGTCGGTCTGCGTGGCCACCGTCGCGAACTCCTCACCTGGAGGAGTCGTCTGGGTGGCGGTGTCTTCTGTTGTGGCGGAAACTTCTTTGGCTGAGCGAAGCTCCTGCGTCAGCACAGCAATCTGACGCCGAGCCTCGCCCAGTTCCGCCAGCATGGTCGCCCTCTCCTCCGCCATGGCGGATTTGAAGGCGGACATGGCTTCTTGTACGGCGTCGTTAAGGCGCCTGGTGACGACGTCTTCTGTACAAGTGACCACCTCTTCGTGTGTGGTGGTCACTTGCTTCTGCGTATTCTTCTCCGGTCCGCGCCAATTTCTTCTGTAGGCGCAGGAACGGGCGTTGGCCGCGTGTGCGCCGCCGCAGTTGGCGCAGGTATAGGGGGCGTCCTTCTGCTTTTTGCAGTCGCGTGTGTCGTGTGCTTGCGCACACTTCAAGCACGCAACTGCTCCGCTGCAGTGCTTGGCGACGTGGCCAAGCTTTTGGCAGCGAGAGCACTGCGCTGCAGTCTGCCTCTTCTTCTTGCCGGATGTTCCTGCTAGCGTGAGCAGCAACTCCGCCAAGGCAGCAGCTTTGCGTCCCACTCCGCGTCCCGACATCTCGAGTAGCAACAGCGACAATCAGCGATGCGTAACTCTCCGCAGCGTGGGCGGGAATCGTAGATCAGTGCCAGAGCGCCTCGGGGAGCGGGCTGGGCGGACGCAGGTAGCAGTGGCGCACGGTTGGCTGGCCAAGTGCGGCCCCTTCCGCTGGCGGCGGCTCCACCCAGCGTGGTGGGCGCTCCTCGCAGGTGGCGCTCGGGCACGTACGCGGCCTTGACGGGGACCGCGCTACTGCCAGTGCCACAGTGATTCGACTAGCGGCTACACCAGCGAGCAGTGCGCATGCGCGAACTTGCTTCCTCCGCTCTTTGTTTTGGCACGCTGAGAGATCGAGATTGTGTCTACAGCGAGTAATAGTTCGTCGGCTATCACGTAACCTGCGTGTTTCCGATCTGTCAACATGTGCACGAACGCTCTATGAGTTTACGGAAAGCCGTTAAAAATAAGTTTTTTCGAACGAAAAAACAAAATTGTGGCGAAGAAAATAAAGAACGAAGGAGGATACGATAACCGAAGTACCAGGTGGTTATAATTAAACTGCACTGACTCCCCGACGCCCTGTGTAGAATGGAACTTTCATATGGCAGCAAAACTTTGTAGATATTCTAATGCGTTAATGCCGAACCGAATTATGCTGGGAGAAATCGGTTCCAATTTTAGCCATCAGGTGCAAATCTGGCGCTGTGAATGCAAGGAATGATGTTGATTTTATTATTAACTGTCGTTTACACAATTTGTTCAACATCCACACTGGTTACTTCGTCAAGCTGTTGTACTGCCCCAGATTTGCACCCGGTGGCCAAAATTAGAATTTTTTTTTCCCAACGTAAATCGGTTCCAATTTAACGCATTAGCATATCCATTAAGTTTCGCTGTCATATTATAAGTACAGCCCACTTGAGTAGCTGGACTTTAATCACCCGCTAACTCGTGAAACAAAGGATTCACCTAGGCCAGCCGCAATGGCCGAGCGGTTCTAGGCGCTACAGTCTGGAACCGCGCGACCGCTACGGTCGAAGGTTCGAATTCTGCCTCGGGCATGAGATGATGATGATGTTTGGTTTGTGGGGCGCTCAACTGCGTGGTTATCAGCGCCCGTACAATTACCCAATCTTTGCTCAGTCCAATTTAGCTACTCTCCTGGGTGATGATGAAATGATGAGGACAACACAAACACCCAGTCATCTCGAGGCAGGTGAAAATCCCTGACCCCGCCGGGAATCGAACCCGGGACCCCGTGCTCGGGAAGCGAGAACGCTACCGCGAGACCACGAGCGGCGGACGTGCCTCGGGCATGGATGTGTGTGATGTCCATAGGTTAGTTAGGTTTAAGTAGTTCTAAGTTCTATGGGACTGATGACCTCGGAAGTTAAGTCCCATAGTGCTCAGAGCCATTTGAACCATTTGATTCAGCTAGAAGCCAACTCTCCGGCGACATCAAAGATAGTTCGATGCAGGAGATTCATCTCGTGACCATGAGATTGCTGTTCAGTCCAGTGTTCTTGATTTCTGACCTTCAAGGGAAGTGGAAATTCTGTAACATTTTAAACGTATTCTGATGTTCGAGTAGTGGCAGCAAGTAAAGTTTCAATCATTCAGTGACTTCACAGAGAGAAGAAACTCTAAAGGACGGGTGTGTATCTTTCATTTGATTTAGGGGTGTTGGAAATTGTACCAGCGGAACGAAACTTTACGTTTCCGTTGTCACCGGTCTGACAAATCAAAATCCACTGGTAGACAGCACATCAAAACAAAACAAACCCGTAACGTGAATAAATTTTGACCAGTTGGGCTCATAGTGAACGAACTGATAAACAAAACCTGTTAGTTTATTTCAGTGCATACATATCAGTCTGCCAAGTGGAGGCCACGATGTTGGGATTACAGATTTACTTCAAACTTTGTACACTTTTAGTACACCATTAAAACCATCTGAAGGTAATAAGGTGCATTACTATGATAATTCCGAGGAAATGGAAAGACAAGTTTTAAGCTTCTATTATGTAACTGATGTGTGTGTGCGTAGGTGACCTACAAAGTTCATGGAGGTTAAGTGATTAAGCCTCGCCCCACACAAGAGGAATGTGTGTGAAGCGACGGTTCGACTCCGCATAAACGTCATTTTTAATCTATATATTTCTTCGTCACTGGTCGTATTATTTATTTTATATGACATTTGAGGAATAATATAATTAAGAAACCATGTATATTTGCACGAAGTTTCAGTGAATTTCATGTTACTTGACTACTTACTATTTTCAATTAAATTTAATTATTAAAACAAACGTATTTTTAACTATGACAAGTAAATGAAGAAATGCATAGTTTTCCTGAAAATGTATGCCTTTCGTGTTTTGCAAAATCCCTTATACATGGAATCTAGTAAGGTGCCCGGAACTACTTTGCTCTTCGACGATTCGAGCTGCTGACACACAGGCAGGGCCCGTTTGTCAGTTAACCTGAGTAGCGGTGAGATGTTGCTAACATATCAAGGACGAATAGTGTTGATGCAAATTTTCTGAATATCACAGAATTTACTACCAAAGTGAGTTTGAATTGGAAAACACGTTCGTCATATGACGTTCGAGCAATAACACTTCACCACCATGAACTACCTTCCGGCACCTACGCACAAATACACAGTTACATGATGGACGCGTAAAACTTCTCTTGTGATTTTTACGGAAACGCCAGAGTCGTGCACCTTACTACTTGCGCATTTTGTTGTTTTGATGGCCTACTAAAGGTGTACAAAGTTTGAAGAAAATCGGTGATCCTAACGTCACGGGCTCCCCCATTCGAAGAAAGATTTGTATCGCGTCGGGCCGACTCAACATTAGCACGACGAAGTCGCGGGTGTGCCCGGCCTGTATGCAGCCTGCTAGTTTGCGCCTGCGCGCTACACACAATGGACTTAGTGCGCATGCTCACTGCTGAAGGGTTTAAAGTACGCACTATCTTCAGCCGCTAGCGCACGATACGCAGATAACGTAGTGTCCTGGCAGGAACACGTGGAGCCGCCAGGCAAGGTTGCCGCTTCCTTTACAGGACATGTGTGTACCCTAGATTTCACTCAACTCGTGAACGCTTGGGTCTATGAAACTGCGGTCGGTGTCTTCTGGGCGACCTGCACGATGCTTGTACTCCTTTTATTTGCTGCAGCAAATTAAGGTGATATACGGGCAGTTTACGAATATGCATTTTCTGACGACGACGTTACCGAATTTTTGACATGTGGAAAATTTTGTTATTAAAGTCACTTTAACACATTATGCGAACGAAATCTGAAGACATATTATATTCATCTGCTCCAAACAGAAACTCAGAAATCTCTTAACACAAGATAATCTGACTTAAGTATGATGCATTATAATGCGCTCGCACGCCGGAATCCCAGCAGTCGCCCGTTTGCTTACACTGAACAAAACAGTGTCACAAGTTCGTAATTAATCTGTTATTAAATTTTATAATTTAACTTCTAATAATTTGTAACATGAAAAAAAAATATGCTTGTTAATCTAGGAACGAAAACGGTTAGGACGAAAGAAGAAGAGCGAAAAATTTTAATTACGCAGCTTTGAGCTTTCTACAGTAATGAGTTACAAGTAACCCTACACGCAGGGCTATGCTTGTATAAAACTAATGGTGACTGGCTGTGCGGATTAAGTCCAGACACTAAAATATTCTAGAAAAAATTCCAAACTGGCCAGAGAGTGGTTTAGACTAAGAAGCCAATAACGAAACAAAGCAGCACACCAGTTAAGAGGAGGAATCTGTAGTTAAAATAATTTATCTCCACCAAAATACCGGAACCATAAGAATATTGTTCCACTAGTGAGTACTGGTCCGGGACAATGTTTTCAAAGATATCAGTAAAAATAGCAAAGAAACATTTTAAACATGTACTGGTCAGTAGGACGAGAAGCCCTAGTTTGCTGGCAATGGAAATGAAGACCCTAGAAAGTACAAAAATAAGTGATTGTGTTCGATAGTGAAAGGAAGTTGTGTGTTAAGTTCTTTGCTGTTGTCCAGCTTTCTTACATGGTCAGATGCGTCAAACAAATTTCCAAAAATGTTTGCTAGACTGAGGGCAAGAAGTGGTGCCAACAGATTACGAAGGACGTTACAGATAAACCAGAAGACAGAATACGAAAGAAAAGTACGCTTGGTGACGTGATGAACAATTTTAAGGGCTTCCAGGACAAATAAATAGGCAGAACAAATCACGGAAAAACTGAAACTGACAGGCTAGGGGAAATAAAAATAGTAGAGAACGAATGAGAACTACTTTAAGTCACACATGTTGTTCTTTTAATTTTAGCAATCTACAATAAGCAAGCCAAGAGACGAATTTAAACAACCTGGTCAAGGCAGATTTTCAGGTTATTCCTATTATTGTATCAAATGCATTGACAATAATCGGTGAAGGAAGGGAAAGAAAATCTTAGGGTGGAAGTAGTTGAGAAAGAGATACTAATACCAAGGTTTGTACAGGAAACAAACCCTCAGGCTGAAAGTAGAAGAGGCTTGGCAGAAATGGTCAGTGCACTACTTCAGAATTAGTATTAAAGATAGCAGACAGAAGCAGCTGACGATAATTAGCAAATACTAAAACCGAATGTTGTAAAGGAAAGTAAAGAGTAGTAGTTTCTAGAAAGGAAGATAATTAAAGCCAGGGGCTCATCAGGTACACGTAGTCGAAAAGTTTCTTCTGAAAGAAGTGCATTCAAACAATATTAAACATTCGAACGATTGCATGAAGGACATTAACTTTAAGAGTTGTAATGTATCTCTCAAAATAAGGAATGTGTAATAGAATGGTTGAGCTGTAACCCTCTGAAAACTTAATGTTCGGTAGAGGGGTACATCACAATGATCAGAGCAGAAGAACATTAAAAAACATGATATAATCTCTCTACATATAAGACAATATCGTGACTGACCGACCGACTGACATTGTACAGCCCAAACCGCTAAGGACAGAAACTTTAAATTTGAAGGTGGTGTGGATCTTAAACTGTAAGCGTCGTTTAAGAAGGGATTTTTCAAAATTCCAAACCTAACGGGGTTAAATAGAGGATCAAGGGTTTTTTGACAAATGCTGTTAAGGCAGTTTTGAAGTTAGACCTACGAAAACTGATATCCGGTTTCTCGGTCAGAAATAATAAAATACGTGATTCAACATTTTTGGAAATTTAACCCTATGAGAGTGAAAAGATTTTATTGTGAAAACTTTTCAAAGCATAAGGTGTGAAAATTTAAATTTGGCTTCTCAGTTAGAAATAAAAAAACTGTTTCGGTGTTCCCGAAAATTCAGGCTTAAGGGTGTGCAATAGGGGATAAAAATGTTGAAAATATTTCGTTACATTAAAAAAACATTTAAAGCTAAAGTTATGAAAATTGGTATTTTACTCTGTGGTCGCTAAGCTAGTCATAATCTAAAGCGACTGCCTACACTACCCTTCTTGGTCCTCTGCTAGAGTACTGCTGTACTGTGTGGGAGCCTTACCAAATAGGACTGACGGAGGACAACTAAGAAGTTCAAAAGAGGTCAACTCGTTTTGTGTTATTGAGAAATAGAGGAGAGAGTATCACGGATGTCACAAGCGAGTTTCGATGGATATCATTGAAATAAAGGTTTTTTTTTGTTGCGACGCGAATTTTCAATCACAAACTTTCTTCTCTGAATACGAAAATACGTTATTGTAGCCGCCCTACATACTGTAAAAATGATCATCATAGCAAAATATGAGAAATCAGAGCTCGTAAAGAATGTTTTAAGTGTTCATTTTTCCCATTCGCTACTAAGACTGGAACGGTATAAAAGTAGTCAAAGTGGTTCGAAGAACTCTTTGCTTGGCACTTAAGTGTGAACTGCACATTAGTCATGTAGACGCAGATTTTAATGTTAACGGGTATTGAAATTCCTAGTTGGCTGAAGACGGCTCCGTTACCTGCTACTTTTTATTTCTTTTAGAATCAAGTGCGGAGTCGTCACTGGGGAGCGGAAGAGCTAGATGAGAGCAGACCGTACTAATATAAAGCAAAATGAAACAATTATTTTGCATTACACAAAAACAGCAATCGAATTTCTTAGTAAAAAATTTAGGCTCCAAGGTTCGACTTACAAAACGTAAAGATGTAATGATGGCGTGCAATAAATACATCACCAAACCAATCGCTTCTCAACGTAGTTAAATAGCTGGAAGACAAAAACTATACATACATCATTAGTACATGGATATGGACCAACTGCCTCTAAAGAGAAACATAAATGAACTTGTGTTATGATAACTAAAATTACAGAGAACATGGAAACGCATCCTTACACGAAGACAGTTGTGAGACAAGAGGGACAAAAGGAGTGGACTTATTTTGTAAAAACGTAAGGAATGAATAGCGATAAAACCTATTAAATTCTACACACTTTAAACGCGCTAGCACTTTAAATTTGCTATGACAAGACGCCATTATATTATGTGAACAAACTAAGTGCGCAACGAGAAAACACTAAATCTGAAACAAACAGAAAGGAGCGTGTCAGCGCGACATGTGCTCAAACACAGCGACAGCGGAAGTAGTAAGAGGGGAAAAATTGTAGCTACGAAACAGTTACGCGTTAACCCTTTCGCGGTTGACGGGAGACGTGTGACCCGCTAAAGTAATATGCAGATTTGAACGTTGGTTCGTCTATTTACACCGTCTCCCTAATGTTACGTCCTAGCGAGAAGCTTTCGGAATACTATAGATCATGGGGTGGACATGAGAGAGTGATCAAATGCGGAGGCGAGTGTGTATAGCTGGGGCACTGCGTCTGTATCTCGAAAAGAATCAAACGAAAATATTTCTCAGTTCTAAGAATGGCTGACGTAATAGCATTTTCTTATTGATAACAGGCATTGTTTTCAAACATTACTACCCTCTATAGTAATTCTGCTGGTTTGTGCATAAATTGTTTTTTTAGTGTGCCCAACATTCCCCTGGCAGCTTCACAGAATGTAGATAACGTTGGTGTGTGATTTGGCAAAGCCATATTGAAATTTTATTTCGATAAAATGTGTGTGGTATGTCATGTCTATGTCACAAGAATAAAGGTGTTTTAGTATTGATTTGTTATACTTTTCCGTATTTGCTACCCCGAAAATCACTTTACAAACAAAAGTTTAAGTTGAATATCCTACATTCACAGAAAAATATTTATCTAGATAGGTTCGAGGGGATGTTTACCACCGATTCTGAAAATCGGCAAACAAAACTTATTTGAAATTGAAGGACGTTATTGATCATAATCGATTACAGAGTTTGATCTTTTATTTTTCAATGATACGTAAAATTTAATCGAGAAAGGGTTAAAACATTTTGGAAGATACTTAGTGCAGCAGATCGGCAGAAACGAATAGTTTTGGAAGATCTATAAAGACACTCTGGATACTGAACCTGCAGAAAGACCGGTGTCTAAGTTAGTAGATTTATTCCCTCGCTCAGCTGCAAAACACCTTCAGCTGTTGCTACGCGCTACTGGTGGCGAGGCTATGAATGGCAGACAATGGGCGTTTCAAGAGCTGCAGGCGATAAACCTTATCGGCCGGCCGACTCGTAAACACGAAGTCGCGAATGCCACACTACGCAGACGAGGCAATTTCGCGTGGTAATGCTTCAACAGCAGCTTAACTTTTTAACAGTAAAACTCTCCTGAACAGTACACATGCATAATGAAAGCGAAGAAATCAGTGGATTCCAAAAGCAACGATCTACGACGTGAACATTAATAAAACCGACGTACTGCAGGAACGAACTGGAGGGAAAATGTTGCTATGAACTTGGGTACGGAAATGGACGGTCGCCTAAGAATACCGTCACTAAGAACGAAATAGTAGACGATCTCACTGAACAGGCAAACGAAAGAAGTGAATGTCCTGATGCATTAAGTTCGGCCTGTAACAGTCGGCACGGTTTGAAAATCAGTAATGGATCAGTTTTTAACGTCTTGCACGACATCTTAAACACAACTAAGGCAGCGATTCCCTAGTTCCATGACTGCTACGTATAGAGCCTGTCGAACGTAGGAAACGGAGGAAATGTTGCAGTACAGCCTTCTAACTATCTGCAGGATCGCGATGGACGAGCTTTGGGAGGTACCACAATGTAGCGTGACAATGTGACCACCAATCGAAAGCCAGAACAACCACCTTTTGCAGCACGGACGCCTGCTAGACATGCAGCTCGTCAGATAAACGCTCCGTTCCCTCATTACGGTAACGACTATAATGTTTCCGCGTCCCCCCGATACGCTTTATATACTCACCGCTGCCAGTGCTGCCACTCGTCTTCTGTGACTGATTACTGCACGTTGACGTCGAACAAGGTATCATATGAATGTGACTGGACCATGTATAATATGAAGAAACCTACCTAATATGCGTCATATATTCAACACATTATGCAACATTGCGCATTATGCAACATTGCGCATTATGCAACATTGCGCATTATGCAACATTGCGCATTATGCAACATTGCGCATTATGCAACATTGCGCATTATGCAACATTGCGCATTATGCAACATTGCGCATTATGCAACATTGCGCATTATGCAACATTGCGCATTATGCAACATTGCGCATTATGCAACATTGCGCATTATGCAACATTGCGCATTATGCAACATTGCGCATTATGCAACATTGCGCATTATGCAACATTGCGCATTATGCAACATTGCGCATTATGCAACATTGCGCATTATGCAACATTGCGCATTATGCAACATTGCGCATCCTTATGAATTTTCTTCGAAATCGAATACACCATCAAGACATTCGATGTCACTGGCCACCAATATCTCCAATGTGACAGTGGAAATTGCTTGGCGTCACTGCGCAACACGGATGTCAGATCTACAAGTTTAGATCTACATCTGGCTTTCCATTGACGCCGTAGTGATTCAAAGGACCTGTACAAATTTGTGTTCGTTGATTTTCTCCACTGGTTCTTCTGTAGGTCCACAATGACATACACGCCATCTTTATTATCTGTTTTTATGTACATTGAATTAATCTTTCTTTTTCAACATTACTCTGCGTATTTTCGTGCAATTAATTTCCTGTGGTGTCAAATATTACGGTTCACGATGCGGTTTCCCATTTTACAACATCCAGCAAAATCACTGGTGTCCGTTAAGTAACAACTACAGGATTTCTTTTCTACAAGTTGTCACTTGGTACGTACAGGTGCAGGTAAATTTTCGAGGTTAGTTCAACATCAAAATCTGGTATTTTGCAGAAATTTGTGCCCTGGAATCAGGACCTTAGAGCAACTGAAACAAGAAATGGATATTTTCCGTAACAGCCTTCGACATAAAGGTTAATTTCTTGTTTCGATTTTGGCTACGGCATCAATCCTCCCACAAAATTAGCAGCGTTTTTCCCCCACATTGTTCTGAAAATACTTCACGAGACGCGAATCTACTTCTTGGGACCCCGACCTGCGGTGCCTTCGGCCCTAACGCAGCAAAACCCTTTCCCAGTCGTACGAGAATGAACTATACAGTTATACACCCGCAACTGTCTTTTATAGAATGAAATGTTTGGGATTCTCGGCAACGGCTGTCTTCTCAAGATCATACGTGATCGTTTTAATCTTTCAACCTACTCTGCCCTTCGCAAATCTTAGCAACTTCTGGTTCATTTCTCCCTTCCTCTTCACCTGCATTCCTTGTCAGGTGCATGTGATAACACTGTATGAGATTTTACAACTAAAATGGAAATATGGGCTGTAGAGATGGCGCCTGGTTAAAGTTGCCGCTGCTTGGTGGCACGATGGTGTGTCCGGATGGCAGAGTCGGTTATGGCAATCGCTTTAGAGATCTGGAACATCCGGGTTCGAGTCCTGATCCGCCACAAATGTTCAATCTTTACATTGATTTACTTCAATGCCCGTAGGCGGCTGAAATTCTGTTTCTTGTAATATTTTTTCTCTACGGCCGCCGTACCACGAGTTGTGTGTTCTGGCAGTCACGTCTGGCAGAAAAGATACATTTTAATAGAATACACTTGCCCGGAACCAATGAGATGCTAACGTATTTCCGTTTTGGCTCTCGGATCGCTGTTGATAATGCTAATCTTTATGCAAATGTTTATTCTCCTGACATGGCATCAAATAACTTCCTCTTTCCCCAGCTGAATGAGCCATTGCGTGGCAGGAATTTTCGAAAAATACGAGCTGGTGTTCGCGGTGGAACATTTGCTTAACAGCCACAATGTAGTCTTATAGGACCTAGGTCTACCGCGTCACCCACCGCTGGAAGAAATGTGTTGCTTTCAATAGCGAATTTATTAGAAAGAACTGACACCGTCACTAAGTTTCATAGTCGGAGCTTTTTCTTTTCCTTGAGATGGTAGCTTTATGAAGTCCTCTCGTACGTTCCGTGGTCGATAGTTAAAATAACTTGCACGTTTCAGTGACTTGAGTGGTAGGGGCAAAACGTCAGCCCATAGAGGTTCTGGCGCTCTCCGTGCTCCAAACCGTGTCGCCTGTTTTGCTAAAAAAAAGTACGGCTCTACCCTTAGTGTAGGTGCGGGTATGTTGCGCCGCTAAAAGCTCTGCATATGGTGACCCGGCTGCACACTCCACCCGGATTTCATCGACCACCGACATCCAAGCTACGTCTGCAAACGCGCACGCCAAGAATAGATAACACAAAACGAAGAAACCGACACAGTCATTGTTTTCCTTCAGCTGCTTGTCTATTCCACGTTTCCTAAACAGCAGAGTAGAGGAGAATCGGCCTGCATGTTACGTCGAATCTTTCAAAGGGAGAAGAGCCGTGTACGGCTGCTTTCATTAGCAACTGCTAAAAATCCCTACACTTGGCGCAATGTAATGAAGAGAATAATTGCACGTCACGTGAAAAAGCTACCAGGAGTCTGGCAGGAGTCTTAAGCACAGCAACTCAGAAGATGCACCGTAAGAGAGACGATTAACGTCTACATCTGTAGGGGACTTTGTAGATCAAGTTTTACAAAGCAATCCACGTCCGAAAAAGTCATCGACGACGCTACAGAGCGCCAAAGTTATAGGCGCCGGGGTATGTAAATGTATGTACATACAGGGTGATCCGTCGTGACGCTACAAACTTTAAGAGGATGATGGAGACGGATGAATGGGAATTTCATGTAAGGGTCCCTGGTTCGGAAACAAAAAGAGTCGAAAAGTGACAATCGAAAATCATTCTGACACGTCTGACAGTGGAATACATGTACCAGAACAGCTGTTGCTAAGAATGTAGGGTATGGAACTTTCAAAGGTGGTAGCATGGGCCAAGACAAGAAAAAATGTTTAGTAAACATGGACTCTAAAATGCATACCTGACGAGCTATGAGCACTTTCATCTTCTTTAATGTGAAACATCATCTGTATCGAACAAGTTTTAGAGCCGATGTTTACTCTACGTTTGTCCTTGTTTTAGTTCGTACTGCCATCTCTGAAAGTAGCATACCCTACAATCTTAGAAACAACACTACCGGTACAAGTATTCCACTGTACCAGAACAGTTTCCGCTTATAACTTTCGACTCGTTCGTTTCCAGTCCAGGGACCCTTAGCTCATTTCCGGACATGGGTTCCCGTGTAAAACTATCTACTACGCAACCTCTACAATGTGTAAAAGAGTATAAGGTGAATTGTGGCACATATTGTACATCAGTACTCTGCAAGCTACCCGACAGTGTGTGGCGTAAGGTACGTCCGGTACAATCCCCCTTCTCCGTTCCATTCGCGAATAGCGCCTGGGAAGAATGATTGTAAGCCTATCAACCTATGGTTTATCGAATTTTCTCGATGTGGTCGTTCCGCGAAACGTGTGTGGGAGGAAGTAATATGTTGTCTGACTCTACCCGGAAAGTGCTCTCTACAAATTTCCATAGCGAACTGCTCCGTGATGCAAAAGGCACCTCTTAATGTGTCTCACTGGAATTTGTCCACCATCTCTCTAACACTCCTGCGCCGACTAAACGATCCTGTGACGAAACACGTCGTCCTTCGTTGGATCTTCTCGATTTACATTCCTGGAAATTGAAATAAGAACACCGTGAATTCATTGTCCCAGGAAAGGGAAACTTTATTGACACATTCCTGGGGTCAGATACATCACATGATCACACTGACAGAACCACAGGCACATAGACACAGGCAACAGAGCATGCACAATGTCGGCACTAGTACAGTGTATATCCACCTTTCGCAGCAATGCAGGCTGCTATTCTCCCATGGAGACGATCGTAGAGATGCTGGATGTAGTCCTGTGGAACGGCTTGCCATGCCATTTCCACCTGGCGCCTCAGTTGGACCAGCGTTCGTGCTGGACGTGCAGACCGCGTGAGACGACGCTTCATCCAGTCCCAAACATGCTCAATGGGGGACAGATCCGGAGATCTTGCTGGCCAGGGTAGTTGACTTACACCTTCTAGAGCACGTTGGGTGGCACGGGATACATGCGGACGTGCATTGTCCTGTTGGAACAGCAAGTTCCCTTGCCGGTCTAGGAATGGTAGAACGATGGGTTCGATGACGGTTTGGATGTACCGTGCACTATTCAGTGTCCCCTCGACGATCACCAGTGGTGTACGGCCAGTGTAGGAGATCGCTCCCCACACCATGATGCCGGGTGTTGGCCCTGTGTGCCTCGGTCGTATGCAGTCCTGATTGTGGCGCTCACCTGCACGGCGCCAAACACGCATACGACCATCATTGGCACCAAGGCAGAAGCGACTCTCATCGCTGAAGACGACACGTCTCCATTCGTCCCTCCATTCACGCCTGTCGCGACACCACTGGAGGCGGGCTGCACGAAGTTGGGGCGTGAGCGGAAGACGGCCTAATGGTGTGCGGGACCGTAGCCCAGCTTCATGGAGACTGTTGTGAATGGTCCTCGCCGATACCCCAGGAGCAACAGTGTCCCTAATTTGCTGGGAAGTGGCGGTGCGGTCCCCTACGGCACTGCGTAGGATCCTACGGTCTTGGCGTGCATCCGTGCGTCGCTGCGGTCCGGTCCCAGGTCGACGGGCACGTGCACCTTCCGCCGACCACTGGCGACAACATCGATGTACTGTGGAGACCTCACGCCCCACGTGTTGAGCAATTCGGCGGTACGTCCACCCGGCCTCCCGCATGCCCACTATACGCCCTCGCTCAAAGTCCGTCAACTGCACATACGGTTCACGTCCACGCTGTCGCGGCATGCTACCAGTGTTAAAGACTGCGATGGAGCTCCGTATGCCACGGCAAACTGGCTGACACTGACGGCGGCGGTGCACAAATGCTGCGCAGCTAGCGCCATTCGACGGCCAACACCGCGGTTCCTGGTGTGTCCGCTGTGCCGTGCGTGTGATCATTGCTTGTACAGCCCTCTCGCAGTGTCCGGAGCAAGTATGGTGGGTCTGACACACCGGTGTCAATGTGTTCTTTTTTCCATTTCCAGGAGTTTATGAGATGCTATTAGGGAAAAGGCATGTCTTGCTTTAACGTTCCGCATTACCCCCATGTTCCCTGACTATTTTCCTATGATGTAACACTATTAACACTTTGGTAGTCCGTATCAGTTTGCACATCTCGTGTGATGGCGCCCCCACTGTCAATCTGTGGTAAGTAAGCGGTAACGAAGCGATATGACAGCGTCGAACTCCGACACCGCCGAGACACCCTTTTCGCGAGAGTGCACCATGCGGAACTACTTCGGAAGTTCAACAGTGACCGCCTGGCAGGATCAACCTGCGCAAACCTTTTCGCGAAGACTGACAACAAACCTGTGTTACCATAAACATACGACTTATCTTCGAAAACGATTAGATCTCGCCATTTATTATTTAAGAGATGTTTGTTTTCAAGGGGGCAGAAGCCAGTAACATAGTTCATTGTGTATAGCAAATTTTCATTTACTGACATGCAACCTCATGTTACTTTTGTTTCCGCCAAGAAAGATCTATTTCATTAGTAACATTTATTTTTATAGTCCCAACTGTATGAAAAATGTGACTAATTTCGATCATGCAAGGTGATTCAGCTGTCCCTAATGATTCGTTTTATGCAACCAACACTCTGCATCAGGAACGGTACCCAGACAGGCGACAGCCACGTGATCGATTTTAGTTACGTCTCACAGCTTTGGGCGACTGTCAGCAAACATACTGTAAAAAATAAAAGTGAGGACTGGCCAGGACTTGCACGGTATTTTTGGACGAAGATATACCTTACTTCTACTATACGTATGCAAGTGTTTCCAACCTTTCTTGCTGTGATTAGCGGTGTAGTCATGTAGGTTTCCGATGTATTCAGTTTATTTCGTTTATAGTATTTAATTTTCGCAAATGGTTCAGATGTTATACAAGCAGAAAGTTATTTCCAACTTCCCGTTTCGGTATCTCCTGTTAATTTTGAAGTTGCTGATGGTGAAAACACACTTCGTAAGGCAACGTTTGGGAACGATTTAGGAAAGATTACGCACTATAAACGGAATAAACTTAGAGACATTCTGCTTTCTCCAACCAGGACAGATGACCGCAGAGTTTTTACTTAAGTTCACATTAAATTATACGTGAAGAAGCTGGTAAAGAAGATTTTGATTTCGAGCCCAGCTGATAGCGAGATAATTAAAAACGGATGCTTCAGAATCCCTTGCATTTACTGCCAATTACTCTTCGTACGTTCCCTTTACCTGGCTATCTTCTCGAAAGTTATAAATGAAAGTTTTAAAAGCTAACAGTGCGTGTGGCAGTTCATGTTTTGGATTGGATATTTCTGCAAGAGCGCTGGCAGATGCGTTTCTCGTTATCTCTGCCCCGGCAGCTGTTCCTAACACTGCACAGCTCACTCGAAGCGTCGCCTTCACGTTGAGCGTAATGGCTCTGAGCACTATGGGACTTAACATCTATGGTCATCAGTCCCCTAGAACTTAGAACTACTTAAACCTAACTAACCTATGGACAGCACACAACACCCAGCCATCACGAGGCAGAGAAAATCCCTGACCCCGCCGGGAATCGAACCCGGGAACCCGGGCGTGGGAAGCGAGAACGCTACCGCACGACCACGAGATGCGGGCACGTTGAGCGTAATCCACGCTTTAAAAATACGAGAGAGAAGCGATAACAGGGTTATCTACACTCCACTGAGCTAACCCTTCACGGCAGCTACAGCGTTTCCGTCAGCATATGGCAACAATTATCAGCTCTGTTATTGTCATGTATCAGTTAATTTTAATTAGCTTCAAGAGCAGATAAGAGCCCTCATTTTCAGGTTGCTCTCTCTCTCTCTCTCTCTCTCTCTCTCTCTCTCTCTCTCTCTCTCTCTCTCTCTCTCTCTCTCTCTCTCTCTCTCGCATATCATATTCACTTTCGCGGAGTAGGCTATTTCAGCACCTTCACACACTATCTGATCAAAAGTATCCTGTCATAGCTGTTAATTCGGAAATTACCACTATATGTCAGGAGAAGCGGAGACTATTCTGCTGTCAGTGTAGAAAAATAGGTCGATCTGGAGAGCTCAGAAACTTGGAATGTGAAGTGGTCATTGGCTGCCACCTGAGCAACAAATACATAGGAACCATTTCATCCCTTTTAAAGCATCGCAATTCGAGTATTGGTGATGGATTGTGAAGCGGAAACGCGAAGGAACTACCTCATTTAAATCAAGGCTTGGCCTACCGTACATGCGGCGGACGGGGACCGTCGATAATTGCCGAAGGTGGTTGGAAAACTTCGGTTGAAATCGGCAGAAGGAATCACTCGTGAGTTCCAAAGTGCTACTGGCCGTCCATGACTGTGCGTTCGAAGGGGGCACTGGTCGAGCAGCTAGTAATAAGCCACAAACTTCTGCTGTCAACGCTACGCGACGCGTGAGATGGTGTAAAGAACTTCGCTCGACAGTGGATGACTGGAACGAGTGATTTAGAGTCATGAACCACGCCATACCTTGTGGAAATCCCATGAAAGGATTTCAGTTCATGTGTAACGCCAAAAGTTAAGTACGGAGGACGTGATGGTACGATATAGGGGGTGTTGCTGCTGGTCAGTGTACGGTTGTCATTGTGTTTAAGAGAATGCATGTGGAAGAAAATCGAGTCTTTTATAGCACAGTATACTGTCTAAAATATATGAACAGCACAGAGACGATCACTATCTCAGCATGACGCACCCGGTCAAAATAGCACTGTGAGACATTGGTTTGCCGAAAGTAACATTCTCGACCTGAACCCAATGAAGCACCTTCGGTGACAGGTAGAACGTCGACTTCGTTCCCGAAGCGAACGTCTGACGTCAGAATCTCTTCTGGTTTCGGCTCTTGAGGAACACCTGTCTGCTGTGCCTCCGCACCCTTTCAAACACCTAACAAAGTGTCCCCAACAGAGTTAAAACCATCATGAAGGCGAAGTGCGTCTATTAATATCCTCCAATATGGTGTCCGGATACTTCTGATCAGATAGTGTACACACTCCTCAAGCCACCACACGTTGCAAAGCGGCGGGTATCTTGTACCGTTACTGGTCATTCCCTTTCCTGTTCCCCTACCAAACGGAACCAGGAAAAATCTACACTCTGCCTCTGTGTGAGCCCCGGCTTTCCATCATGCTCCTTCACGAAATGTGTGTTGACGTTACTATAATCGTTCTGCAGTCAGCCACAATTCACTGTTCTCTGAAGTTTCTCAATACTATTTCGCAAAAAGAAAGTAGTCTTTCCTCTGGGAATCCCATTTGAGTTCACAGATCATTTCCTTAATACTGGCGTGTTGATCGAACCTATCATAAGAAGTCCATACAGTATGTGCAAAACATTGAAGTGCATGGCGAATGAAACTCCCGAGAGTACCAGTTACTACAGGGCTTCTAGTCTTAGGGGACGTCAGTTACAGTAAGTACGTTAATTGCGTAAGAGGTTTCCTTTGAAATTGGTAACCCATCTCCCTTTGGTGAAATATGGTGGGACCAATACCTCTTCCCCCTGACGTTGAGGTTTGCACAGCAGTAGGGTAAAAATCCAAACAAATGAAAATTTTTTATTCCTTTTAAAAACTGATTAAAAAACGACAGAAAAACCATGCTCAATTTGTAATCTACAGTGTTTTAACACGTGGTTAAGAACCCTCTATTTTAGACGTGCCAAGTCTGAGTAGTATTTGGATGGACGGACGGACAGAGGCAGGCAGACAGACAGACAAAAAAAGCCTGGATGAAAATAGTCTTATCTGTTTTGATTGACCCCTAAAAATCTTGTTATTGTATTCCTTAAATGCCACTGAACCTACATTTACTTTGCGGATGAAAGATTTGTATCTTCTTATGAACAGTATGATTACGCAGCCTTTCAATCTCTTGATTTATATAATCACTAAGAGAATTCTCATTTGGAAATTTCAGTTTAGCTTCCTTCAATTCTTACTCGCACAGGTGTTTCAACTTGTCAGCAAACCACTCAACGTACGTATTTTAAAAGTTTTTATACAAATTCAAGTAGAATACAGTGATATCGGCTTTACATGCGTTGAGGAATTTCACACCTGGCTCACAGAGTGGCACCCAGTGATTTCGACAGGCGCGGCAGGGAACTACCCAAATGAATTCCAAAACTTGTGCAGCACCTGTTTCAAATCGGGCAATCCCAAGCTTGCACACATGTGAAGCATTCAGCTCAGTTCACACAGGCCATAAAGACTGGTGGGCACATTAATAATGACTACACTCGGTATTAATTACATAAAAGAGAACGTTGTCATAATAAAGTATGTTCTCTGAATTAAAAAGATGTTTATAGCTCCCATGAGCCCTCACGTTTAAATTAAACTTTGTGACGTATTGCCGGACCCTTCCTCCATTTTGAGCTCACATAATTAATGGACGTACCCTCACGCTGAAATTAGTCTGATTTTGCCTTCGGGACCACTACAGCACCAATATCTAGTTCTACAGCACCAATATCTAGTTCTACAGCACCAATATCTAGTTCTACAGCACCAATATCTAGTTCTACAGCACCAATATCTAGTTCTACAGCACCAATATCTAGTTCTACAGCACCAATATCTAGTTCTACAGCACCAATATCTAGTTCTACAGCACCAATATCTAGTTCTACAGCACCAATATCTAGTTCTACAGCACCAATATCTAGTTCTACAGCACCAATATCTAGTTCTACAGCACCAATATCTAGTTCTACAGCACCAATATCTAGTTCTACAGCACCAATATCTAGTTCTACAGCACCAATATCTAGTTCTACAGCACCAATATCTAGTTCTACACTCCTTTATTTTTAGCAGTTGCTTCTTGAAACAAAGAATTTTCACATGATTTTTCCTACAAGCCCCTGCTAATTTACGCCGAAACGCTCTTCCGTATGTAAAAAAAACTTGTGAGCATTCGTCCTGCGTTTCTATGTACACGATTCTCCGTTATTCCTATTTGTTACGGGTGTCTGTACACTTGGGCGATATTCTACGCTGTGTCGCACGAATGTTTCGTAAGCAATGTCCTTTGTAGACAGACCGCATTTCAGTATTCTATCAATGAATCGCAGTCTGCCACATGCTTTCCTTACGTCTGAGTATGTAATCGTTCCATTTCATATCCTAATGAAGTGTAATACCCAGGTATTTGTATGAATTTACCGATCCAATTGCGACTCATTGATATTGTAGCTATACGATCTACATCATAATGCGAAAGCCACCTTATGGTGTTTGCCGGAGGGTACTCCTGGTACCTCCCTGTTCCACTACGAATGGCGCTTAGAAAGAATGGTTGTCCGGATCCTTATATCAGCTCTAAATTCATTTTCTCGTCGTGATCATTTTGTTAGATGCATGCAGGGGGAAGCTGTCAGACTCTTCCCGGAAGAGTGCTCAATGAAACTGCAATAACAAACCTCTCGGTAATGCACAACAGACTGGAAACAGATAGGCAACCTGCAGCTGAGATCGGATGACACTGCATCAGGTTACTCATTTAGTGAAAGGCCATTAATGTGCAACACGAACAGCAGGGGCTCCAACACACTTCCCTGGTGGTGGGGCACACCCGAAGTTCCTTTTGCATTTGTCTATCACTCTCCATCCAACATGATATGCTGCCGCATCCATATCAAGTAATTAATAGTCACAAATTTAGTCTGATATGACTTCCGACTATACTTTCGATAGTAACGAGAACCTAAGTTGTTATAGGCCGAAGGACAATAGAACATCCCAAGGCTCTGGTACGCAGCACGTCACACAAGCGGTCGTATCTGCTTCGGCGAGAACAGCCTCGCTGGCGGCATCGTGGGCGGCTGGTCCGTTACACAGTATACACAGTACGTGGTCCCACGCGGACGCCCACTCCGTGGGACGGTGCAACCTCGCATCCGCCCTAGCTTTCTGTTGACATATGTATTACTTGTGTCGCATTATGCTAATACAGCGCCTCTGACGCCTTACTCCTGCACTGACGTCAAAGAAAAGAAGTGCAAAGTGGAACAGATACCAACGCAAATGTCCGTAAACGGCGTAGTCGCTGCTAGCAGGACTCAATGATGGCATACGAGGTTTAGTGGTTGTTATAATTACCACCCCGAAAAAAAATGAAGTTGCTTGATAATACTGTACTCTTTATTTGCAGGTACGTGTCAGTAGTACCGTAGAGACTGAAATCCCTGCGCCACAGTACCATAGCACACTGTTGGAGGACCCAACACTAAATGGTTAATGACTTGGCGTCGTGGGACATAAGACCGAAAGTTTGTCATAACAAGCGGGGGAAAAACTTTGCTTTCGGGTGAGCCTTTCTTTCCACGCATGTACACTGTGGAAATAACGAATGGGACGGAAATCTGTAGACGTGATTTAAAGAAAAACATGTAATTATAATTTCAGAAATGTATGATTTATTCAAGATAAAGCTCTTCCCAAATTTATTAAGTTACGCAAGTAGTTATTCGGCTTGGCACTGATTGATAGGCTTGGTGGATGTCTTCCTGTGGAATATCTTCGCACATTCTACGCAGCTGACGCATTACATTGTCAAAATCCTGAGGTGGAGAGCTGTGTCCGTATGCTCCAAGCGTTCTTAATTGCGGACAGACGCGGCGCTGGCCAACATCGGGTTTGGCAAGCACGAAGACAAGCAGTAGAAACGAGTCGGCATTATCTTGCTGAAATGTAAGCTTCCCATGAAACGCAACAAAACGTGCCGTGGATAATCGGAAACGTTCAGCTCTATTATGAGGGTGCCGCGGATCACAGCAAAGGGGTCCTACGACGAAAAGCTGTCACCGCAAACCATCTCTCCTGGTAGTCGGGCTGTCGACGAACGACGGTTCGGTTGGTATCACTGCGCTGTCTGGGGCGTCTCCAGACACGTCTTCGCTGATCATCGGGGCTCAGTTTGAAGCGGGACTCACCACTGAAGACATTTCTGCCCCGGTCACTGATATTCGTGGTCGAGTACATGCCTGGAGAGCAAGGTCACCAGACGTCTCCGTAACTGAAAATGTTTGTACTATCACTGGCAAGTCCCTCCAACTAATTTAGAATTTTGGCGCTTC